>NW_017675646.1:0-62794 GCF_001879085.1 Nicotiana attenuata
AGAGAGAGATTTCCAACGGATACATGCTCAGCAATTGACCAAGAAATCGACTGCAACTTCAGAATTCACAAAAAACCTTTACTTGATACCATTAACAAGAATAAGTGTTCATTGCCTACTTTTTTTTGTTCTTCGTACCATAAACCATGAGGGAACACATTAAATACATCCAGGTTAAATCTTAGATATTACACATACCATCTTCTTCCATCAATGTCCTAATAGGCATAATACACATTCGCTAATCCAGATTCATGTTTCTATTCTCAAAAAACAAGAAAAGTAGATATTTCACCTATTTTTAACAGAATATGTGTTTTTTTTCTGTGCTAAATGAATAAGTAATAATTTATATCTAAGCATTATTTTCTTAAAAATTACCTAAGTAAGCAGATCCGTTTTTATCATTCATAACAGCTTACAACTCATAATAAACTATAAGAGGGATCTTATTTTTATACCAAAAGTAAAAATAAACTCCTAGAGACATGCTGTCTAAGGTTAAAGACACAAGTAAATCAATATTTATTTAACAGTGTACATTTAAAGAAAATACAATACTTAACCAAGCTGTGTGAAATTCTAAGCACAGATGTATGTGCAAAAGTCTAACTTACAATGGCAAATAATGTTTTGCAGAGACACATAACTCATTATAAATCTGTTAAAATCATAGCATCTAACAGTGAAGATGCAAAAGGAAATGGGTTATTTCATGTGAGCTTTTACAAATACTTGTGAGGCAGGCTTCTAACAATACCACCAGAACATAATCCCCTTAACAGTTATTGCTAACAATTTTAGTCATAGAATCATTCCCTTAAACAAACACAAATTAGAGCCCTTTTTTTTATAGCATCAAACATAAAGCTTTAATAGGAACTAAACAAACCCTCAAGCAAACACGTACGTGCACCAGATGAACGTACTGTAATAGAATCAAGACAGAGCGAGAGGAAGAAGATACGGACTTTTTGCAAGAGGGCACGTCTTGGACTGAGGCGGGTCTTTAATGCGCTATATAGATTCAGGCCATGTCGATCTCCTAAAAGCGTGACTGTACAGTCCTACCCGTACTCGAACAAAAAAGCAAGATCCGACTAAATAATAAGAGGATAGCCAAATTTCCTGCATATGGTAAATACCCAATAGAAATGTTAAAGTTAAAGCTCTTTCTTTTTTGGAGATAGCTAATCAGGCAAAGAGTAAATTTTAGAGAGCTATTTATATTCAAGGTTAAAAACTTTGCGTTTCGAAGGTGAAGGCAGCGACTCCGTCTTTTCAATGGCCTCAGAATCATCAACTATTTATAATGAATAATTCTAGGGCTTAATTTCCTTGGTGGGATGGACTCGAACATATTCCAAAGGACCAAATGAGACCGTAGAAAATCAAACCAAAGCTCTGAGAAATCAAGTTGCTTCAGAATTGGAGAATCAAATTTCCAAGAAGTCTTTTGGCTTCATCTGTTGACTGACAGCGCTAAGAAAGAGCAGAGAGAGGAGCGTATTGATGAGACTACACGAAAATCGCGGGCAGCGACAACCTCCTGTTCTTGGCTGAGAGCATCGATGGATTTTGTTGAAGATGGAGTAAAAATTAGACTACCCTGGCTGATTTAGGATTTCCGTTTCTTTTTTGGGCTTAAGAAATGGCTAAAATGGTGGTTGTGGGCTTGTATATTCACGGCTTTATTTACTCCTGTTCATTAATTTCTTTGGGCTTTTAAATTGGATACAATAATAATTAATTTTTCAAAAACACATTACTGGAATACTATAGGTAAAGCAACAACAACTAACAACAACAACAACAACAACAACAACAATACATAATAATAATAATAATAATGAATAATAATTCATAAAATAATAATAAAATACTATGAATAGTGATAATATTGTCCTAGTAGAAATAATATTATAAATCGTTGTTGTAGTAGTAGTAATCGAGCAATAGAAATGACTACTAGTAGTAATAGTAAGTAGTAATGAAATAAAATAGTACTAACAGTAGTATAATAACATAATCATAATATAATAAAATAATAATATAAATAATAATATGAAAAATAGTTACTGAAAAATAAAGTCAATTTGAATGTATAGAACTAACACTTAGAAGTCTCTAAGAAAATTAATTGGAAAGAAAGGAGGAGTCAAATTGGATGTCAACAGCTGCCCCCTCTTTGACCGGAGACGATTATAAGAGTTTTCCGAGCAAAGAAATTGAAATAAGTAGCCAATTTTGTTCCTGACCATACAAAAGGTTGAAATGGGATAAGAAGGGGACACAAAAAAATATTTTGGCGGCGAAAACTCCCGTTCGAGTTGCCTACACATATCTCGGGTTGCCACGAAGAAATCAGGCCATATGTATTTCGAGACTTATGGAAAAAAAGCAAAATATCCAAGGAGTAAGAACCTCAAGACGTATTGATGCAAATCTAGAAATGCTGCCCCCAGTGTTTTGAGTTATAGAGACACTGGGTAACTCCCTGATTGAAAGAAAGATATTGAGAACCTAAAATTTGTTTAGGAATTTTGAGGAAGTTTGAGTCGAGCGGCGAAAGTTCGATGTGCCTTGACCTTTTGGTTGAGAGTTTGGTATCCCTCCAACAAATTGCCCCAGTTACTGCTAAGATAGTAGTCCACGTTGCGCTATATGTCCCTGCACTAAGTTTATTAACAGCTATGCTAAAGAGGATTCGTTCGGAATAAAGATGCAATATGGCATAAAAAGTAATCTTATGAAATAATCATTTAGAGCAGATGCGGAGTTCATTAAGAAAAGCGAAATTTTAAAACAGGATTATAAAAAATATAGCATTTATTATGGTGACTATAATTTCCATCATGGTTATCGGACGTGACGTGCCAATGAAATTCATTTTATAAAAGGATAATGCATTTGGGCAATGATTTATGAAAGAGTATATTTTGGCAATGTGTTTATGCAAAGCTTGGAACACCACTAGACAGGTCGAAATAAATTAAATGTCCTTTTGAAGGAAGGATTTAACTTCAATATGCCTAATTGAGGGGGAATTGGCCTGATGTATCCTATAAATTTGTGAGGGCGGATAGACCTGAATATATTCCATTTTTGAGGGCGGATAGACCGATTTATAGTCTATTTGAGGGGCGATAGACCCGATATATTCCTATTTTGAGGGTGGATGGACCGATTATATCCTAATTTGAGGGCGGATGGACCCGCGATATTCCTATTTGGAGGGCGCGGATAGAACCCATATATCCTATTTGAGGGCGGGATAGACCCGGAATATTCGCATATTTGAGGGGAATAGACCCATATATATCCTATTTGAGGGCGGATTGGACCCGATATATCCTATTTGAGGCGGAATGGTCCGATATACAGTCCTATTTGAAGGTGGAGTGAACCTGCATATGTAGTGCTGATTTGTAATGTACAAAGATTGATATGATGCCGTGTGCAAGAAATCTTGATAGAGTGTGGTACATAAAGCTTGATCCGAATGCCAGAGTTATAACAACAATATTCAAGGTGTGGATGCAAAGAGCTTGGTGCAGTAGCAAATATCCATGTGGCGCCAAAGCTTAGATGCATGCCTTTACAGAAGAAAATATTCCAAGGAGCGATGGCCAATAATTTGAAGCATTTGCATGCGAGTTTACTACTATATTCCTGCACATTAAATAAAAAATTATGGAGTTTCAAAATATAGTTTGTGATAACTTCGGCGTAGATGGCCAGTGTTGCACTATATTTCTGCAAGGCAACAATTCGTCAGTAGAGTAAAATGAGTTGAAATACAATGTGCTGTAAAGTAATCCTTATAAATGACAACCTTTTGGGAGTTTACTTAATACAATGCGGCCTAGTCGGCCAAAATAAATTAATAGAAAAATGTAGCCTACGCTAATGATAATTTTTCAAACAATAATGATGCGATTTTTATAAATGTGCCTTTGGCAATGATTTTATGATAATGATGCATCTTAGTGAATCGACATTTAAAAATTGGACCATCTAGGTCGACCAATAAATTAATGAAAAGCATGTGAATATGTGCTAAAGTGTCCTGTTGTCAGTGCGAACATCCTTAATATCCTATTATCAGGCGGACAAACCTTGTGTCCAATAATCGCGCGGACTAACTAAATGTCCTATTAATTCAGCGAGGACTACTCATGTCCTGTATTATGCAGGTGGACGACCTCATGCGTCTTATTGATCAGGCGGACCGACCTCATGTCCTAATTTTAATCGCAGAGTGACGAACGACCTCATGTCCTATTAATGCAGGACGGACTACCTTAATGTCCTATATCAGGCGGACAACCTCGACGTCCTATTTAATCAAGGTGGACGACCTCATGTCCTAATTATCAGGCGGATGACCTCAATGTCCTATATATCAGGCGGACGACCTCTTGTCCTAATTTAATTAGGCGAGCTACCTTATGTCCTATTATCAGTGCGGACAACCTCATGTCCTATTAATCAGGTGGACGACCCGTCAATGTCCTATTAATCCAGGCGGACTACCTTATGTCCTAATTATCAGGTGGACAACCTATGTCCTATTATCGAGGTGGATACAAACCTCTCACGCCGATTTGCCATTATCAGGTGGACGCGACTCTTGTTTGTCCTATTATCAGAGTGGAGTACGAGGCGCCTTATTTGTCCTATTATTAGGTGGAAAAAACCTAAGATGCGATGGCGTTGATGTACCATTATGACCATTGGTGCGGTGTGCAGAACTTTGGGTGCGATGCTTGATTTGTAGTTTGTATAAATGTCGGTGCGAAGAGCTTTGGCATGGTTACTGTCGAAGTACATATAGTATTGATTGGTGCAATGCGCAGAGCTTTGGTGCAAGTGAATTTTGGTAATAGAAATGGTGCGATGCAGAGGAAGTCTTGATGAAATTGCCTTTTGTAGTAGTGATATTCCCTGGTGGCAGATCTGCAATCGTCTGGATCTTCCATACTGAAGCTTTGCTATTTAAATAAATTCCTGCACTCAAAGAAAAAAATTATAAGTTTCAAAAGTTTTGACTTGCACTGGGCCCTTTTGGTTCATCTTTTGCTTTGCAATGAATCTTGCAACTTCTGACTTGATTGCTGAGCTTGCGATAGCGTATTATAATTGTTCAAAGACATAGCTAAAATATGCCCCCTGCATTACTCAAAAGAAATTCATTAGTTAAAATGAAAGTGGTTGCCTTGCATTGAATTATTGAAGTTTGGCTTTGAATCTGCAACTTGGTTGCTATGGCCTCCTGGAATTTGCTGTGTTGTGCTTAAGTACAAATAGTAGCTTGGAATTTCCATTATTGTCTGCTTGCTGAATGATGAGGATCCTTTTGCAAAATCTGGCCCCGGTTTTGGCTTTTGGGGTTAAAATAGAATTTTTAATTATGATGAGCCGAACCCCATAGGGCTGCCTACGTATCCCCGTCCTTAAACGGAATCAGTTTCAAGCACGTAGGTCATTAAACAAAAGCAAGGCATGATTCAAAAAATAGCTACTAATGATGATGATAGTTGGCAAAATAAATAATACCAGCAATGCAAGGTGAACTATGTCCAAACGACGTTTTGTGCTGCAACTAAATTGCATTTGAGATATATTGTTCCAACTGGTAGGTGCACTCGCAGTTTGTTAGCATCAATTAAATTCTGAATTCTAGTTTGGAATGCTGAGGCTTCTTCTGTATCATTGACCTTGAGCGTTTGAATGATAAGCACAATACTTTGACAGGTCGAATAATGGATGCGAAGGGTCAAAAATCTTCCTTTTCTTGGTTGTATAATTCCTGAGGAAGTTCAATCGTAGCGAATATCGCTAGAGATTGGTTCACTCAGAGTGTGAAGTCGCGGGGCTTGCCATTTTTTTAATTGGCGTAGAAGGACTTGTGCTTGACATGTTGATGTTGAATGCTTTGTTGGCGAGGAGGCTGGATATGCATTTAGCGGGCAATTAAGAGATGGCATGATTTTGCAAGAGCTGGTGATCCATGATGGCATTGCCGGTTGATGCATAGTCATGGTAACTGAGGCATTTTCCTTCTCTTTTCTTTCCAACTTTTCTAGCATCTGTGGTTTGTAAAGCATGATTGATAATTTGCATGCTAAACTTTCCTTCTTTTGATGTCGCTTTCTAAGAAGTCCCAGCTCTTAATCAAGTCCGAGAATTACGCAATTCCGCAGTAGCCAGCTTTTCAGAATATAACCATTTTGAATGTAAGTGCAAGATTGTACCAACTTTTCTCGGATAGCGGAGGGTGCACCTTTTCGAAGCTTCAACTCTCCACCGATTTCATAATCCTGAAACGATTCAATGTGGCATTTTCTCTATTTTGCACAGCTATGCATGTCTGGATCGACTCCAAGGTTGAACTCATATTGCTTAACAAAATCGTGAGCCATATCATCCCACGTGTGGCCATCTTGCTAAAATCTTGTTTGTGTACCAAAAAGGTGCAGGTCCCTGATAAGCTTTGGATAAATAACTATCCATTCGAATGGCCTCATTGTGCCCAATACCAAGTAATCTGCTACAAGTAGTTCCTTTAAATGAGCAATGGGATTTCGCTTCCCATGGAAAGATTAACTTTGGCACCCTGGTAACTTGATGAGAGTTTACATCGAGCTGGCAGCACAAGTCTTTCATATCTTAGACTCTTGATAATTTTCTTGATTGCAATTCTTTCCAATGGCTTTCTTCAAATCACAGAGTTCTTTCCACATTTTTTACGTCAAATATGTTGGGTTGATTTTTCAAAAGTCTCTTATACGAGCATAAAGCTAGTTGGTTTTGCGTGTCCTCCTAAAATGGAGTTGTGGTTATAGGAGTTGGGTATTAGGGATCATCATGAACTTGATTGGGATTGCAGGTTATTGGCATTTGTGGAGAGATTGTATAAGTAGGAGTTGAGTAAGGAGATATGGTTAAGCGAAATATTTTGGGTTGGAGCTGGAGGTGGATGTTGTTTTTGGAAGAAGGCTGACAGTGCTTCCTAAAATTGACCAACACTTTTCCTTTGCACCACATGTCGCCTATTCGCCTTGGTGCCATCATTCTGTGATCGCAATAGTCCCATACCGGTACTAAATTCTTCAAAATGGTCTGTCATTATAGCCCGTCCTTTATGCAGATTCGCAGCCAAAACAGTGTTCAATGCTAGGCAACCTTTAAAGGAAAAATAAAACTTTACAAAATAAAAGTAAAGTGTTAACGTATTTATCATGATCAAATAAATGCACAAAGTAATAAAGTGTGTAATTAGATAGATTAATTCATGATATGGTTAAGTAGGAGCCCTAAACTGGAAATGATGGCCTAAGTTGCAAAATGGATGGACGAGAATGACTTGTTATCTAGAGGACTCTAACGTACGAGACTTGTTGACATGGAAGCGGAATGATTTAAAGTTTTGTGAAGGGATGACTTATGTCGAACATCAAAGCTTTAGCTCTAGCACAAGTCCTTTTCCTTGCATGACTCTGGAATTTTATTTTAAAAATTGCCCCGATCTTTTGGAAGTTTTTGATTATTACTCCATGGCATGATGTCCCTTTCGAGCATACCCAACCTGCGTGCTAAAAATCTGCCCCAGTTTCTTTGCATGTGTATCCTAAATAAGGGAAGGTGGGTGGGGAATGATAATCTTTTAAATTCTGTAATTGAGTCCTTGTTAATCATGCTTCTTCTGCATACACATTGGTGGCAACTTAGAATGCCCTTTCTAGCAAGACAAAGTGCAGATTTTAAAAACCGGGCATTACACTCATAAGTGGGAGGTGAAGCTGTGCGAAATGGAGAGTAGCTTCTTCGTTGGATGAGTTCTTAAGATCGGCTATCACTTCCTTGCGCCATCAATTTCTTGCTCAATTTGTCACTTTTGCTTCAAGCTTAGCACTCTTATCTTGGTATGACTATGTTTTCTCGCTAGCGGCTTTGTCTTCAACTAAGTCAATCACTACGATTTGGTAAGCCATATCGTCCTTGAAGTTTGCATTGATGTTCAACTTAAGTCAACCTTTTTTGAAAAAAGGCATGTATAGTCACTATGGAGTAGATAAATATTGAAGGCTAAGGGAAGAGTATTTGGGAATGTGTGCCTGAGAAACCGACTGGATCGAATCTTATAATATATGTCTATGTTTAAAAGATGCCAAAGATGGGTGATTTTGATCTTGAAAATAATCTTTTAGTATTTGTATATAGACAAGGTCGAGATATGGATAATTAATAAAGATGGTAGTCACTTGGACATGAAATGATTTTAAAAATATTTTATTAGCATTGGCAACTCATAAAGTTATCGAGGCCTAGGAATACGGTCAACCGTTTGGGAATTTATGGGATAGTACCTCGACTTACGTGCCAAAAATTAGAATTAACGGGTGCGTGAGGATTAATCTCGACGACCCGAAATAAGATGATACAGACACTTGAATTGAATATGTAAAAATTTTAGAATAATTTGACAATGTAAATTGACCAGATAATGGCCTATTATTGCTCGGTAGATTGCACAAGTTTCGACATCTACCAACTTGGAAATGTGTGTTGGCATGAAGGTTGAAGTTCTAAGAGATATGAAGCTATGAGACGAATATCAGAGATAGAAGATTACGTCGGAATTGAAAAAATTAAGGAAGAATTGAGAATTATGTATGGCACGAGTGGCAATATTTTAAAAAAATTATGTAACTACATTTTTGAGAAAAGAACGCGAATAAAATCAACTAGCGAAATTAAATAGGCAAACTATTTTCATATTATAAATGATTACGCCAGTCTTTTAAAGAAGTGGGAATGCAATCTTGCTATAGGGAGTAAGATGTTGTGTAAAGAAAATTCTTAAGGCTAGTTTAAGGCACGAATATCGAGGAATTTTATGACGAACTGAGCTTGTTGAAGGATTTGCGGGCAAAACATCCTACCTTATAAAAATAGAAGATCATGCCCAGAGACTAAAAGGACATCTTAATTATATTCTAAGAATTGAAGTGAACCTAAGAGAAATCTGGACCTAAGTAAATACTTAAATGGTGCTCTAGAATCATTAAAGAGCGCTAAGCGCGGAACAATTGGTGGTTGTTATTATTGTTATTAATTCGGAAAGATAAAATAAAAATGTAAAAGGTATGAAAAAATAAAGTATATAAAAAATGTAAGCAAGTTGGATAGTCAATACTTTCCTTCCGAAAAACAACAAATGATGCTAGTAAAAATAATGAAGTCAAGTAAGCAACATAGCAATTAAGCAAGTAAGCAAGCAACACATGTGACACAATCCAAAGCAAATAATAGCGCGTCCTAACATGTGGGGGCCTCTTTGTGCCAGAGGTAGGCCAAACGTGTATTTAAAAGATAAATATGCCATCATGCATCTTCCCATTGCCATAAATTAATTAAATGATACTTTCTTTCTTTTTTTACTTTCTTTTTCCAAAGAAAATAAGGTACATAAATTTTTTAAACCTCTTCTTTTTTAAATAAATGATCAAAAGAAAGTATAAAAGATATTTTCGTCATGTCTAAGCTTCTTGTTGTTCCGCAAGACTATCTTATTCGAAAAACTATATAAAAAAAGTTAGTCATGCTCCTTTAACTGGGATTTAATTAATTTAGAGCAAATAGTCCACATAATTTGCATGTTCACCTTTCAAATAATGCACATATATATGATAAGTGTCACTTGGGGTTAAAAATCCACTTGGACAATTAGGTAAGGTCAACTAATGGATTTAATACACCTCGGGTATTAAATCACCTAAGGTTAAAATGATGTATGCTCTTAAAAGGGGTTTGGTTTAGCTCTATCTTAGGCTAATTAAGAGTGGGTTTTTCTAGACTGGTCTATTCCCAAATGGACAACTTGAGAGTGGAAAGCCTGTGAATGTCGATTGCACCGCTGATCAACTTACCCATGAACTTTCCCCTAAAAGGTATTTCTTGGAAAGTGCACGGCCGCAAACCACGTAACCGCTAGGTGTGTGCTTTGTGTGAATTTTTCAAAAGTGGAGGAAGTGAAACGGAATGACAATTTATATAAAGCAATAAGTATAGATAAACAATTCATATAAAATAATTTATCACATAAGGCAACTCAGTTACGAATCATAAACAATTACAAACACACAAATAAATTTTATTATTAACCTATGTTTGTTATGGTTTAGAACGTAGAATCCCCAGCAGAGTCGCCAAGCTGTTATACCCCCATTTTAACATGGGTCAAATTAGAGTATAACATATTGGTAATTCTGAGGTATAATAAATTAAAAAGAGTCGCCACCTAATTATTTCAACGGTGAATTAGGGCACCAATTTTAGCTAAATAATGGTTAAATTGACTCTGTTTTTACGGTCTGCTTAACCTTAAGATTATGGATAAGGGTTCTAATTAATCCTATAGGGAAGGTTGTGAGGGCATCCTATATAATCTGTTAACTACGGTTAACCGGCCAAACTTAGGTTAATTGATTTTAAAAATTAAGTATAACATGTGTGTGCATTAAAAATATATTTGTTAATTGATTTAGAAAATAACTGTATAGTAATGTTATGAGGAGAATTGAGTCACTTTAGAATTGTATAAATTCATAATTGAGAAAGAAAATGTCTTTCAAGCATTTCAAACTCAAACGCATATTTGGACTTTAACTCTTATACTCTAGGAAAAGCTTTTCCATATGAAACTACAAAAAGAGTATATCCTTAAAGTAACTTAATTTTAAAAAGAGAGCTGAAATGCAACGCTTGATTGAAATACTTCTTGTCTTTCAAAAAAAACTAGTTAGTTATACTTAAGTGGCGTTGTGCCATTTATGAAGAAAACTCCAACTTAACAATATTGGAAACAAATTTGATGACAAGCTATCATAATTATCACTTTAACAAATTGACCTTACTTGAAAGAGTGTTAGGAGTATAGTAGCTTACTTAGAAAAATAGACACGCTAGTGGCAACTAGGTGGAAAGTTATTACTGATTTTAAACTTCTTATTCTAACTGCCATATCATGTGAAATAATATTAAACACAAGATAAAGAACCCGGATGATTAAATCCCAAAATTGAGATAAACACCGAACACACATAAATCAACAACAGTAAAAGATTAGGGACAATAAATAATAAAAGAGAATAAGAACGCCATAGGCGCCCCCAAACGTTTCACTTATTTTCTTATTATTTGGTGCATCTATGGAATATGGTATGTGATGACTCCATGCTCGGGTAGGGTAGTGTTGAGTCTCTATGAGACTCCACTGCGAGAGTCTCGAATTAAGACTCCATTTGCTCCAAAGTGTACATGCAAAGAAAGAAATAAAGATAAAGAATTAGAGCAGTGAACTATTGATTATTTAAAATTGATAAGAGATAAAATGGATAAAGTCACAATGTTATCCAGTTTTCAAACAACTTTTTTTTTAAAAAAAAAAACAAAAATTCGCTAATAGGTTTTCAATTTTGCGTTAATTCTTCGATAATCAAAGCCGTTTAATGTGTTTGAAATAAAATCAACCACTAACAAGACACTTATAGTAAAGTCTAGGAGACAAATGCAAACAATTAGAATTTTAAGGAAACATGTATATATCTGATCTTTGCTAAAAGAACATTAAGCATTATATCAACTCATGAAGGGGGCTTCACTACAAATTCTAATAGGTATATCAGTTTGACAGAGTTCTCATCAAATCAAGCACTACTTCATCACATGCTATTTAATTAGTTAGTGTAAAATACAAGCCTTTCCAAACGTGATACATGCTCACAATTTAGACCAAGAAATAGGACTGCAAACTTAACAAGAATTCACAAAAAACCTTTACTTGATACCATTAACAGAATAAGTGTTCATTGCTACTTTTTTTTGGTTCTCGTACCATAAACCATGGGGGAAGCAATTTTAATACATCCAGGTTAACATATTAGATATACACATACCACTTCCTTTCCATCAATGTCCTATAGGCATAATACTACATTCGCTAATCCCAGATTCATGTTTCTATATCTCAAAAAACAAGAAAAGTAGATATATTCATATTTTAACAGAATATGTGTTTTTTCTGTGCTTAAATGAATAAGTAATAATTTATTATCTAAGCATTATTTTCTTAAATTACCTTAAGTAAGCAGATCCGTTATAGTCATTCATGAACACTTACAACTCATAATAAACTATAAAGAAGGGATCTTATTTTTATACCAAAAGTAAAAATAAACTCCTAGAGACATGCTGTCTAAGGTGTAAAGACACAAGTAAATCAAGTATTTATTTAACAGTGTACATTTAAAGAAAATACATACTTAAACAAGCTGTGTGAAATTCTAAGCACGATGTATGTGCAAAAGGTCCTAACTTACAATGGCAAATAAATGTTTTGCAAGACAACTAACTCATTATAAAATCCTTGTTAAAATCATAGCATTCTAACAGTGAAGTATGCAAAAGGAAATGGGTATTTTCATGTGAGCATTTTATCAAATACTTGTGAGGCAGGCTTCTAACAATACACACCAGAACATAATCTCCTTAAAAGTTATTGCTAACAATTTTAGTCATAGAATCATTCCCTTAAACAAACACAAATTAGAGCCCTTTTTTATAGCATCAAACATAAAAGCTTAATAGGAACTAACAACCCTCGAAGCAAACACGCACCAGATGAACGTACTGTAATTAGAATCAAGACGAGAGCGAGAGGAGAAGATACGGACCTTTTGCAGGGCAGCGAACTGAGGCGGGTCTTAATGCGCTATCGAGCTTCGATCTCGACTTACTCCTCCCTCTCGAACAAAAGCAGACTCGACTAAATAAATAGAGGATAGCCAAATTTCTGCTATGGTAAATACCCAATAGAAATGTTGAAGTTAAAGCTTTTCTTTTGGAGATAGCTAATAGGCAAAGAGTGAATTTTAGAGAGCAACAACGGTAAAAACTTTGGTTTCGCAGGGTGAAGGCAGCGGCTCCGTCCTTTTTCAATGGCCTCAAATCACCACTATTTATAATGAAAAATTTAGGGCTTAATTTCTTGGTGGGATTTCAAATTCAAACGGCCATAAGAGCCGTTATGAAAATCAAACCAAAGCTCTGAGAAATCAGTTCTTCAGAATTGGAGAATCAAAATTTCAGAAGTCTTTTGGCTTCATCTGTTGACTGACCCGCTGAAGAAGAGAGAGAGAGAGGAGCGTTTGAGAGACTAGCACGAAAATGGGACGGACAACCTCTGTTCTTGGCTGAACATCGATGGATTTTGTATGAAGATGGAGTAAAAATTAGATACCCTGGCTGATTTAGGATTTCTTTATTTTTTGGGCTAAGAAATGGCTAAATGGGTTTGGGCTTGTATTTCACGGCTTATTTACTCCTTTCAATTAATTTCTTTGGGCTTTTAAATTGGATCACATATATTATTTTTCAAACACATTATGGGATACTATTAGGTAAACAACAACAACAACAACAACAATAATAATAATAATAATAATAATAATAATTAATAATAATAATAATAATGACTATGATAGTGATAATATTAGTAGTAGCAATAATATTAATAATCGTTGTTGTAGTAGTAGTAATAGTAATAGAAATAATACTAGTAGTAATAGTAGTAGTACTGATAATAATAATAGTACTAACAGTAGTAGTAATAACATAATAATAATAATAATAATAATAATAATAATAGAAAAATAGTACTGAAAAATAA
This sequence comes from Nicotiana attenuata, assembly GCF_001879085.1. Taxonomy (NCBI): domain Eukaryota; kingdom Viridiplantae; phylum Streptophyta; class Magnoliopsida; order Solanales; family Solanaceae; genus Nicotiana; species Nicotiana attenuata. Next base: position 13,736 of record NW_017675646.1, read on the forward strand.
AGTATTTGATGTACTAATAACTTAGAAGCTCAAGAAAATTAATTGGAAGAAAGGAGGATCAAAATTGGATGTCAACATGCGGGTTATCATCAGATCTGGATGGACGAAGTAGACGCAGAGAAAACAGCTTTCATTACACCGTGGGGAGTGTACTGCTACAAGATGATGCAATTCGGTCTAAAGAATGCTGGGGCTACTTACATGAGAGCCATGAGAACCATCTTCCATGATATGATATACAAGGAAATAGAGGTGTATGTTGACGACGTCATCATCAAGTCCAAGAGGGGCACAGATCACGTAGCGGATTTGAGAAAGTTCTTTGACAGGCTAAGGAGGTACAATCTAAAATTGAACCCCGCAAAATGTGCATTCGGGGTTCCCGCAGGAAAGCTGCTGGGACTCATTGTCAGCCACCAAGGAATCGAGTTGGACCCGTTCAAAGTTAAGGCTATCCAAGAGTTACCACCACCAAAGAGCAAAAAGGACGTGATGAGCTTCCTAAGACGCCTTAACTACATCAACCACTTCATAGCACAATCCATAGTTATATGTGAACCCATCTTCAAAATGTTGAGGAAAGATCCTGAAACGAGTTGGACCGAAGATTGTCAGAAGGATTTTGACAAAATCAAGGAATACCTGTCCACACCACCAGTCCTAGTCCCGTTGGAACCTGGGAGACCTGTGCTACTCTATCTGTCCGTATTAGATGGAGCTTTCGGATGTGTTTTGGGACAACATGATGAGACAGGAAGAAAGGAGCAAGCCATATACTACTTGAGTAAGAAGTTCACACCTTACGAAGCACGATACTCTCTGCTGGAACGCACTTGTTGTCCTTGACCTGGATAGCTCAGAAATTGAGGCATTACTTCTGTGCCTATACCACGTACCTCATATCCAGGATGGACCCTCTAAAGTACATCTTTCAGAAGCCCATGCCAACCGGGAAGTTAGCCAAGTGGCAGATACTGTTAAGTGAGTTCGATATCGTCTATGTAACTCAGAAGGCGGTCAAAGGACAAGCATTGGCAGACCATCTTGCTGAAAATCCTGCGGGAGGAGAATACGAACCCTCAAAAACGTATTTTCCTGATGAAGAAGTATCATTCGTAGGAGAGGACATTGCTAAAGCTTACGACAGTTGGAGAATGTTCTTCGATGGAGCTGCAAACTTCAAAGGAGTGGGCATCAGAGCAGTTTTGGTATCAGAAACAGGTCAACATTACCCTGTATCCGCGAAGCTTAGGTTTCCATGCACCAACAACATGACAGAATACGAAGCTTACACCATGGGGCTCAATCTAGCCATCGATATGAATATACAAGAGCTGCTGGTAATTGGTGATTCGGATCTTCTGGTACACCAGATTCAAAGAGAATGGGCTACGAAGAACACCAAGATACTGCCATACTTGTATCATGTGCAGGAGTTAATGAAGAGTTTCACAAAGATAGAATTCAAACATGTGCCCAGAATTCAAAATGAGTTTGCAGCCGCACTGGCCACCTTATCATCAATGATACAACATCCAGACAAGAATTTCATCGACCCCATCACGGTGAAAATCCATAACCAACTGGCTTACTTTGCTCGTGTTGAAGAAGAAACGGATGAAAAACCTTGGTTCCACGACATCAAAGAATATTTGGCGAGAGGAGAATATCCAGAGCAGGCAAACCATACTCAGAAACGCACGCCGAGCAGGCAAACCTCTTTGCCCTATTGGGGTACCGCACTACGGTCCGCACATCAACCGGGGCAACCCCCTATTTACTGGTTTATGGTACCGAAGTTGTCATTCCAGCCGAGGTAGAAATTCCCTCTTTAAGGATCATATAGGAAGCCGAACTCAGTGATGCAGAATGGATAAGGAGCCGCTATGAGCAACTGGCCCTTATAGACGGAAAAAGAATGAACGCAGTATGTCACGGTCAGCTTTATCAGAACAGAATGTCCAGAGCTTTCAACAAAAGGGTCAAACCAAGACAATTCGCACCGGGACAATTGGTGCTGAAGAAGATCTTCCCGCATCAAGATGAAGCCAAAGGGAAATTCTCTCCCAATTGGAAAGGTCCTTACATGGTTCACCGGGTGCTAACAGGAGGAGCACTCATACTTGCAGAAATGGACGGATAAGTCTGGCCAAAACCAATCAATTCAGACGCACTCAAGAGATACTATGTTTAGATTGTTTACATTCCTTCATATGATGTAACTGAACTACGCTTGACCTGATTCCCATTTAAGAGGGGATACGTAGGCAGCCCTGTGGGTTCGGTCATATCTTAATAAAATCTTCATGTCCTCAGCACCACAAACTGGGGCAGAATTTTGAGGAGGACCCTCAAAATTCCGGAGCAAGTCCAGCCAATGCCATCATATGCTAGACAGTCAGAAATTGGTTAAGAAACTGGGGCAGAATTTTGAGAAGGATTCTCAAAATTCTGGAGAAGTTTCAGCAAGTTTCATCGCATGCAAAACGGCCGAAGGATCATTTACCAAATTGGGGTAGAATTTTGAGGAGGACCCTCAAAATTCTAATACAAGAAAGCTGCAATGTCTCTGAAATGTGTTACAGTCATTAGTTCATCTAAAATTACTTGATATTTCACTATGTTTTCTAAAATAACTATATTTTCATCAATAAGTGCATATTTTCAAAAACTCTATTTCCGTGACTGCCAGGTGTTACCCAGGGCAACTCAAACAGGGCCTCCAGAACGGAGCAAAGCACAGCCAGCAGACAAAGGCACGAACCAACCTCCCCTTACAAAATTCACGACTTTTCTTTGGGTGCAGGCACATTGGACATAACAGGAGCATCCACAAATATACACGCAGCAAAATCACTATGAATCGGGCCACCAGACACAAATATATCTCCAGCTAAGACGCATTCTACTCCTATTTGCTACTTGTTCATTTGCATAAGGCTAAGTATTGCCTTCTCTTTGCATGAGACTAAGCCTTGTCTCAAATCTTGCATGAGGCTAAGCCCTGCCTCCATATTTGCATAAGGCTAAGCATTGCCTTCTCCTTGCATGAGACTAAGCCTTGTCTCAAATCTTGCATGAGGCTAAGCCCTGCCTCCACATTTGCATAAGACTAAGCACTACCTTCTCTTTGTATGAGACTAAGCCTTGTCTCAAATCTTGCATGAGGCTAAGCCCTGCCTCCACATTTGCATAAGGCTAAGAATTGCCTTCTTCTTGCATGAGACTAGGCCTTGTCTTAAATCTTGCATGAGGCTAAGCCCTGCCTCCATATTTGCATAAGGCTAAGCACTGCCTTCACTTTGCATGAGACTAAGCCATGTCTCCAATCATGCATGAGGCAAAGCCCTGCCTCCATATTTGCATAAGGCTAAGCATTGCCATTCCCTTTGCATGAGACTAAGCCCTGTCTCAAATCCTTCATGAGGCTAAGCCCTGTCTCCATATTTGCATAAGGCTAAGCACTTCCTTCTCTTTGCATGAGACTAAGCCTTGTCTCAAATCTTGCATGAGGCTAAGCCCTGCCTCCACATTTGCATAAGGCTAAGCACTGCCTTCTCTTTGCATGAGACTAAGCCTTGTCTCAAATCTTGCATGAGGCTAAGCCCTGCCTCCATATTTGCATAAGGCTAAACGTTGCCTTCCCCTTGCATGAGACTAAGCCTTGTCTCAAACCTTGCATGAGGCTAAGCCCTGCCTCCATATTTGCATAAGGCTAAGCACTGCCTTATCTCTGCATGAGACTAAGCCCTGTCTCCAATCTTGCATGAGGCTAAGCCCTGCCTCCGTATTTGCATAAGGCTAAGCACTGCCTTCTCATGGGACTAAGCATTGTCCCTCCCTGCATAATGTTCCTCTATTCTAAACTTGGCACTATCTTCTTCCCTCGGGCTAAGCTCTACCCCCAAACTCCGCACAAGACTAAGCTTTGTCTTGCTATAACTTTTGGTATCATATCTTTGCACTTCATGGGCTGACATATAGCCAACCTGTCCAAAGGCGTCATAATCTGAAGGCATCATCCTCATAGCCTGAAGACACCATGCCATGGCCTGAGGATCCCTCAAACTTGTATATCATTATTCAAAGGCGTCATGGTTCAGAGGCACCATTCTCATGGCTCGAGAACATCATTTCATGGCCTACAAATCTCCTATATCATAATCATGGCCCAAGACATCATGGTCTAAGGACGTCACCCTCAACCGTCCGAAGACAATTCTCATGGTCTAAAAGGGAATTTGCATCATGTTTAATTTTACGCACAGATATATGCTTGTAGTACATCTTTACTTGCAGATGATCCGACGAGTAACCACCATCCCAACAGGAGCAATCCCGCTCCAGTTCCTTCACACTACCTCAAACTTGACCGCTCACTGCAACTTTTTCACCTATCCCAAAACCTTGTGTCCGTTCTTGTGATAACTTTATCGGTATATTCCACCGAATAGATCCAGAAATACACACGGCCTGATTTCTGTAATACTAGGGATATGTAGGCAACTCAGAAACCAGAGTGCAGCCTAAGTCTCTCAAATCATCGTACTCGGTCAAAATTGGCCATCATATCTTTACACGACAACTCTTTCATCCTTCCCGGGTAAAGAGGGGCAACTGTTGATACCCAGTTTTTCCCTATAATATTTTAAAAGTGCATATATACCTTCAAGATAATACATTAGCATCAACTAATATTTTCCATAATTTCTGCATTTTTTTAAGGATTTTTATTAATTCATCCCAATATTTTAATTATATAAATAACTACTGATTGCATCACAAATGATTTTATAATATTTTTATGACTTAATTTTACTATTTATATTTATACTAGGCCTAATTATTTCATAAATAGCCGCATTTACATTTTTTGATAATAACTTTGCAATAATAGCTCATGCATGCATTATTACATTATTTCACTAGAAAACAAACTTTTATATATTTTTGTAATGTTGAGTAATTATTTTAAATCATTTTTATGAATGAAAATCATTTTTATAATCTGCTAATTATTTTTGCAAATTATTTTTACTAATTAATTGGGTATTTAATAAATAGCCCTTTTTATTCCGTTTGAATTAAATTACACCAGCCCGATATTTTAAAATACCAGCCCAAAACCCCCAAACCCAACTCTACACCTACCCGACCTAAAGACCTTGCCTAATCGTGGTCGTTGATCTCTAAGATCAACGGTCCACGTTATTTCTTACCATTTTTAATCCTAAGCCTAACCCTAACCCCCCATTTTCCCCTGTCTTCCACCGTCATCACTTTCTCTAACCTCTCCATTCTCTCTCAAACACCCCCTAAAACCTAGCTGCCGTCACCTGTAAATCTCCCCATCCATGGGGTTTCTGTGTATTTTTCGGCCCTTGCCCGGCCTGTTACATCTTCTGGTTGTTCCACTTCATTGATTTATGAGAGAATCTCAAAGAGATCAGCTGGGTTTTGTCAAAATCTGTCTCACATGCCTGTCTATCGCTATTCTCGTTTGTGGGTACTGTTTCTTGCCTATTTTTGGTTTGAATCTATAGTTTTGGACCGAGTTTCTTTCATCTCTGCTATTTTCGAAAACCCTAGTCTTATAACTACTTGGGTCTGTCCAGATCCTTATAGATCTGGAAGGTTTTAAGTGCTATTTGAAATTTTTCCTCAAAAATCTTATACTTTTGCTATTACTATTCCGATTTCAGTGCTTCTCTGAAAATAGGGTTTTCGTCCCAAGTTTCTTCAAAAGGTTTTCTTTTTCAAACTTTCAAGTGTTTAATCTGATTATCCTTTACTCGTTTGGTGAATTTTGTGTATGTTCTTTAAACCCTAGGTCTTGTTCTGTTATTGCACTGATTTCTTCAATTTTCTTCCCGTCATTTGTTTATTTCTGTCAACCCAATATACTGATAGATTTTTATTAGGGATTTGAATCATATTTTCCTATTAAAATCAGTGTTTTCTGTGATTTTACCTATTTCCTTATTTATGACCTTGATTAGTTATACTTGCCTTAATTAAATTATTAGTATGGTTTGGGGATCTGATTGACTCCTATGTGGTATGAGATTGATTTCTTGCCTTATTTGAGCCCGATTTCTGTACCGTTAATTGACCCTCCCCAATTTAAGGGGTCTCTTCCGGATTTTTCTATAGGAATTGATTCCCTAATTGGCTGATTGATTTTAGCTGATTACCCTTGTTTTACGAACTGTGATTTCCTCTTTACCTTATTTGTTTTAACTCACTAAGTGCTATATATACTCTCATTACTAATTCTTCAAGACACGAATATAATTCAAAACACACACACACACACACACAAAAACTTTGCTTTCAAAACCTCTCTGCTACTTGTGTTCATTGCACTGCCTAGCCGGCTGAAAGCCAAGGCTAGACCACTGAGTTCTGCATATCTTTTGTCTTCTGTTTACCATATTTAACTGGTATGCCCCAATTCCTAATGTCGTTCATTGTACTATGAAGCTTGAACCTATGTGCTCTCTCATCTGCTGCTTTACTTCTGTTGAATCCATGTCTCTTCTATATTTCGATTAGCATGTCCACTTCCATGTTTAACTCTGTATCCTTCCAATTTATTGCTTTAATCAGCATGTCTAGTTCTATGTTTAAGCTTCAATCCTTTCCTGTTTATTGCCTTAAACCAGCATGCTTACTTAGGCATTTAGACTCTTATCTTTACTGTCCATTGGCCTAAATTAGTATGACCACTTCTGTATAATTAAATCCCTGCCCTTTCTATGAACTAGCATAACTACTCCTGCATTTAAGTTCTATGTCATTCCTGTCTACTGTATTAAGTCAGTATGAGTCCTTCTAATCTATCCAGTGCTATGTAGTCTGGCTCTTTAAACTGTGCTTACTGTCTATTGCTTCTAATTAGCACACTAGGTCCTATTGAGCGCTATGGAATTTGGCTGTCATAATATGTCAATTTGCTTGGTGTTAATCAGCATGCTTTTGTTTTTGATTAGATTCATGTGTCCTGGGTTAAGGATTTCTATGTTCCTAACCCCTGCTACCCCTTATCTGTATAGTTGTTCCCAGGATGCTATATGCCCACCTAGTTTTAACTAATGAACTAAGCTAAATCTAGGCAATATGAATCTTTGCTTTGTGACTGTGTTTCTGTTTGTCTGCTGAAACCTTTGTTTTAAGAATGCTTCTAAACTGTTTTCACTTCTGAACTGTTTTCTTAAAACTATTTCAACTCTTTCAAGCACTATCTTCCACTCCTACTCTTAGAATATCTAGGATCCTGCCCCTCCAGTGTGAGCACTGCCTAGGAGTCCATGAGACTCCTCCGAACTCTGACATACCAGGGCTGGCCCTTCCACACTACACAAAATTATTTCTCTTTAAAAGGAGTCTTGGTGTGAGCATTGCTTGGGGTCCCTGAGGCCTTTGGGAACTTTGACGCACCAGGATACTCTCTTGGATACTATGAGATATTGGGGCACTTCATACTTGGTTGAAGGCCTGGTTTTCTAAGTTTACTTTTGGGCCTATCGAGGCTCCCTATAGTTTAGCAGTCTCATTTCTGTAATTCATTAATTTTTGGTCTGTAATAACAATTCTTGTAAAACAGATATTGGGGATATTAGTAAAATGGGAGGGACTTTTATATATATTTTATGGGAAAATCGGGTAGAAATCATGCTCTTAGGACTGTTATGATTATCTTCCTACATTAGAAACCATGCCTATAGGTTGTTGTGTGCATTAGAAAACTTGCTTATAGGTTCACCATGTTATTTGCTCTAAATTTCTATTTATGCATGTTCACATCCGCTCTAGAAATCCTGTCTCTAGGTTGTTGTTAATTCAGCCTTAACAATCATGTTCATAAATTCTCCTATGTGCATTAGAAACCATGTTCTAGGACTTTTATTGCACTCACCTAGATATCATACCGGCAGTCAAATCGTATAAAAATCAGTTTCTTCAGTAGCAATCATGCGTATAAGAAATAAGTATAAAAGTAGTCCCAACACCTAGATATCAGGCTTATTTATAAAGCTAGTTCTGTAACGTTTGTGATTATTTTTCAGCACCTAGACAGCATGCCTATAGGACCTAATGAACCAAACTGCCTGCTTAAAATCGTTTACTGGTTTATTGCGGTTCTGATTAACGATTAGATATCATGTTTATAGGACATCTCTGATCCACGCCTAGGCAAGCATGTAGGACCACTAAAATCTTGAAATTATAAAACTGTGCTTTGTTTAACTGTTTTTGAACTGCCCAGATTCAGCAAGTCCTAAAGTCAGTAGGCAAACTGATTAGGTATCTTCTGCCTCGCTTTAATATGAAAAAAAACTGCATATGTTCTGCTTTGTGCTCACCTAGATATCCTGCTATAGGACTTTTAAAGTGTCTGAAATACTGTTGTTTGAGACGTGCAATTGCCTGCTTATTTGTGGAGTAAATGTGAGCCTTTAACTGTTCCTTTATCTGACAGTCCTATTTGATTTGCTTGTCGCTTAGATTTTCTCCTTTTAAGCACTATAGGAGAGTCTAGATCCAGCTTAACTAGAAGTACTAAACACCTCTAGGACCATAAGTAAGGGATGGGTAATGCACGCATAGAGTACGTTTAATTAGAATCGCTTATATGACCATTAAGGGGAGGATAATCGGGTAGTAATGGATATGATGACCTGTGCGTTAATGCTATGTGTAGCACCCCAACTTGGGGACGATTACCAAGTATTGCACAGAAGTGTTCCTATAGGCTAAAAAACCTAGGACCCCTTTTACCCCTTGTTTTAAACGTAATATCTATTTGTCTAAATTATTTTGTTTGCTTATAAGACTAATTCACCTAATTCGAGTTTGGACGGACCTACCGTTGTGGACCTCGAGGGGTGCCTAACACCTTTCCCTCAAGGTTATTTCGAGCCCTTACCCAGTGTCTGGTAATGCAAATCGGTTTATGAGTTATTTGCTTTAGGTGCCCTAACGCACCTTAAATCCGTTAGGTGGCGACTCTTCAAATTCCATACCCAATTCCCAAAAGGAAATGAGTTGTCATAAAGGAATGTCGAAACCCGGACTCCGCGAGGAAAAAGGGGGCACAATACTCAGTACATTATTTCTGGGGACGCTGCATTTCATGCCTGCAGGTCCTGATAGACAGCTGGATAGACCTTCCTAGTAGACAGAGGCAAACATCATCTTGGTTGGTAAGCTCCACTTCCCCGGAGTTACTAGGTCTAGAGCTTGGAGTCCATTTTATATATACAGTTTTGATGGGTAGTTCGAGGCCCTGTCCCGACCATAATGAAGTTCAGCTATCTCTAGAGGCTTGTAGACCGGTCCTGTATAGTTTGTATATCAGTAGATGTGCATGGCGGCCTCGTCATCCTACACACACACACACACACACACACACACACACACACACATATATATATATATATATATATATATATATGAGCTTTTGGGTATGTTTGCCTTTCAAATGAGAGAGAAGATATTTTCAGATGATTCAGAATATGGCCTCATCAACCTAGGTTGAGGGTTACCCCTCTAGAGTTCACAGTTACAAAGTGGTATGCACGAACCGAGTAGGCACCGGGTGCCGGCCACGCCTCTTAAGGTTTGGGGTGTGACATGTACCCGCTAATTTCTACGGCCTATTTGGCCAACTGGCCCGAGCTCGGGTTTGTGCATTATGTTCCTTAGTGGGTAAGAAGTTACGATTCATATGGGATGGCTTTGAAAATACGGCTTTAACTTTCTCGAGGCGCTGAGCAAAGAGAGCGCCAATTTTTTCGGGTGATGATACCTTGTTTCAGCCTCGCCTAGAGTTCTACTAACATAACAGATAGGAAATTGCGTACCTTCATCTTTCTGGACTAAGACTCCACCGCTACCTAGGATACCGCTAAGTACAGGTACAACTGCTCATCTGCCTTCAGAGTATGGAGCAAGGGTGGACTCGAAAGGTACCGTTTGAGCTCTTTCAAAGCTTGTTGGAATTTCGGGGTCCAAGAAAAGTTATTCTTCTTCTTCAATAATGAGAAGAGCCGATGGCTCTTATCGGAAGACCTCCATATGAACCAGCCCAGGGCAGCTATGCGCCCGATTAGCCTCTGAACGGCCTTGGTACTATCCACCACGTTATATGTTCTATAACTTTGATTTTATCGGGATTGATCTCAATCCCTCGGTTGGACACCATGAATCCAAGGAATTTCCCGGATCCGACCCCGAATGCATATTTCTCTGGGTTCAGTCATGTTGTATCTCTTCAGTATGTTAAAAGTTTCCTGTAAATATTTCAAATGGTCCTCTGCTCACAGGGACTTAACTAATATGTCATTTATATAAACTTCTATTGATTTTCCAATTTGTTCTTTGAACATCCGATTTACTAGGCGTTGATAACTAGCACCGGCATTCTTTAGTCAAAATGACATTACGTGATAAGAATAGGTGCCGAATTTAGTGATAAAGGAAGTTTTTTCTTGATCGCCCGAGTCCATCCGGATTTGGTTGTACCCGGAATAGGCATCGAGAAAGCTGAGTATCTCGTGCCCGGCCATCGCATCGATCTTGCGATCGATGTTAGGCAAAGGAAAAGAGTCCTTAGGGCACGCCCTATTCAGGTCTTTGTAATCTATGCACATTCTTAACTTATTTTCCTTTTTAGGCACTACCACTATGTTAGCTAATCAATCCAGGTTCTTAAATTCCCAAATGGAACCCATTTTAAGGAGTTTGGATACCTCGTCTTTGATGAATGCATGCTTGACTTCGGACTGAGGCCTCCTTTTCTGTTTAACCGGGTGGAACTTCGGATCAAAGCTCAGCTTATGAGTGGTTATTTTTGGTAGGATCCCTGTCATATGCCATGTGCGTGTGAGGGTTGTTGTATTCTGTGCATTGCATTTGATGCCTAGAACTTGCCCCGTGTGTTTACAGAGTGAAATAGCAGTTTTTCTCAGTTTTGGAAATGATATAGGCATTTTTTTGTTGAGCCAGATATGTATATTTTACTCGCCTAATTGTTATGTATCGTAGTTAACCCCGTTGAGTCTATAATCCTCTTTCTTTGGCAACCATATTACAAGCCTTACTCAATTATTTGAATTAACCATCTATTTGAACCTTTTCACCTCTCATGAGTACTTGAATTGTTATGAACTGGGTAAAAGTTAAAGTGTGGGGTGGTTGGTTTGGCTTTTGAGTGGAACTAATAAAATAAGGAGAAAGGTGCACTGTTTTGAAAAAGTAAGAGCCGCTTGAATTGAAAAAGAAAGAAAGTGGAAAAATAGTTGTATTGTTGTGAAAAAAAATTATTCTTTGATAAGTGGTGACTCTTGATGTAATTGTGCTTAAAGAAGTATGGGGTAATATACATTAATGTGAAGGTGGAGTTTTGGTTTGACATAAGCATGGGCTTGAATGTTAAAGTATATGTATTAAAGTGCTTAGGGAGGTGTAGTCACTCTTATACCCAAATATATCCTACCCGTTCCGCAGCGTACATTACAACCAAATAAATTCCTACTTGATCCGAGACTGAATGAGCTCGATTAGTAGAGTAGTAGACTACGGGCAAGCCTATAGTGCATCTTTTGTGGCATATGAATGTTATTTTTGAGAGTGAGTGAATTCTTTCTATCTGTAGTTCCTAATTATTCTTAACTTTTATGGTGTGCGGAACTACTCTCCTTTGTTATGTGAGGGCACTTGATTCATGAAGGAAAGGCAATATTGTGGACCTCTATGTTAGAGTAAGTGGGTAAGTTGTGAATAATGCGTGGTACTTGTGAGTCAAATCTTGAGGTGAAGATGTTATGCTTTTGTGCTTAGTCTATTTAAATATTCTTGGTGTGATGAGTTAGGAGAATTGTTTAAAAAGGCCGTGTCTATATAAAGTGTAGTTTGATTGCTCGAGGACGAGCAATGGTTTAAGTGCGGGGTGTTGATGATAGGCTATAATTACGTATTTTAGTCGATTATTACATTCCAATTTACTGCACTTTAATTGAGTTTGCGCTTTAATCGCTAGTGTTTTGCACTAATTGTGTGTTTTATGCTTTGTAGGAGTGATTCCGAGCTATGTAGAGGTTATGGAATGAATTTAAGATATTTAGAGCTTTGAAGTCTGAGTAAAAGCTCAAGGAATATAATCCGGGATCGTGTTCAGGGATCAATGGATGATAGTTAAGAATGAACGACGAATCGAGTAGGCATATTGTGCACTGTCTAGTAAAATGCACATAACGTTTTGCTCAGAACTCCATTTGGGCTCCACAATATATGGTTGGAAAGCGAACTCAAAGGACTATAACTTTCATGTTTTACATTTTTCCAAATTCCTAACAAAACAGGGTGAAAAGTGCGCGTCAAGTGCGCGGCCGCGCTCAGGCCGCACTTGTCAGGCAGAATCAAAGTGGATATGCGCGGTCCAACCGCGGTCCAAGCGCCGCCGCGCACATCATGTTCGGAAAAAGTGTCCTTTTTGCGTAGGAGAAGGTATAATTGTTTGGGTTCAACCCTACTTGGTATATATACATGGGAAAACGGCATTTTGAGGACTTTTAGACATACTTTTGACATAATTTAGACCTAAAGAGGCTAAGGAGACCGGGGCTTCGACCTAAGGAGGCAAGAACACACTGGGAGCAAGGCGGAGAATTCTTCTATGAGTTTTTCACTTCCTACTTCCTATTTCCATTATTGGTTATGAATTCTAGTATTGTATCTTTTGCAAACTATTATGAATAGCTAATTTGTTATCTAGGATTTTGATGGAACCACTTGGAGGATGAATTCTTGTTATGTTTTAATACAATTTAACCTTTGAATTTGTCTATTTGTTCAACTACGTGCTTATTTCAGTTGATTGAATAGTCAATCGTGCTTATTTCAGTTGATTGAATGGCCATCGATTGACTGTGCCTATTATTATGTGTTGCTTGAGAAAGGATACATATTTAGGTGGTTGTTGAACAACATCATTCCTAACGTATGTGAGAAATCAATACAGCAGGTTTAAAGGCAGGTTTAGAAATAACAAAGCCTTGACGTGGTCATAATGAGCGGTTAGATAAAGCCAACTAGCGTAGTTCGAGAGAATATGTCTAGTAAATTGTTGTAGTTGCTCGAGAGAATTACGGCACCTAAAGTGCTCACGATCAGTAGAGAATACATAGGTGAAATTGTAGGGAACATAGCATGAAGGATTCCAACATTTGGGGAAATCATAACTCTAGACTTCCTAAGTTTAATCTCCAACCCTTAGTATCTTTAGTTGTTAATTTACTGCTTAAGTTTCTTAGTTAATTAGTTAGATATAAAAATCTTAATATTATAACTTAGTAATTGTTCGAGCTTGTCTTCCGAGTGATATTGAACAGTTATAGTGAAACCTTAGGGGATTCGACTCTAGACTTTTAGACCGAATAATATTTGCAGCGATCGCTTATCCTTTTTAGGACTAGAGTTTGGCGTGATCAGTCTCGACCTTGATGGACCCGGCGTGCGCTTTTACAAAGGCATGTGCAAGCATAGCAAATGAATCAATAGAATTAGGGGGTAAGTTGTGATACCATATCATTGCTCCTTTTGACAGGGTTTCTCCAAACCTTTTCAGCAAAACCCACTCAATTTCGTCATCTTCTAAGTCGTTTCCCTTGATGGCACGCGTGTAGGAGGTCACATGTTCATTTGGATCCGTGGTTCCATTATACTTCGGAATTTCGGGCATACGGAACTTCTTCGAGATTGGCTTCAGTGCCGTACTTGGGAGGAAAGGCCTTTGGACAAATTTCTTGGAGTCCAGGCCTCTCAATATCGGGGGCGCTCCTGGGACTTGATCAACTCTGGAGTTATAGGTCTCCACTTTTTGTATCGTTGGCCTTAATTTTCTTCTCCCCCGATTCCACCCACTTTGTCAGTTCCTCAAGCATCTTTATTATTTCGGGGTTGGTCCCGGGCTCAACTTCACCCAGCCTTTCCTTGACTTGTTCATTTCTTCGGGTGTTTTTCCAGGATGGTTCAGGCTCAACTCTGCTTGGGTGCGACTTTGGTTTTGCAGCTGGGCTATCGTCGCTTGTTGGGCTTGTAATATTTCGGAGATAACCCGTAGATTGATCTTGTCGCCTTCACCGTCGTACATGTCCCGAGCTATTGATCGGGCTCCTTCACGAACGCTGTTCTCGTGGTCGGTCGACTGGTTTGCATCGATGGCCACATGTGAGTTGGCATCGATTGGATCCGTAACTGGGACTTCGTTGGGGTCAGCAGGGGGCACCTCGTTGCTGGGTACTATATTATTGTTTTCGCCATGGTGACCAGGCTCCATCAACGTTCAAGTGAGAAGATTGAGAGTTTGACATTCTTAAGTTGACCAGAAATTAAAATCTCAAAGAACAAGCGTAAAACATAGTGTGTTATGAAAATTTATATCAAACTACCACTAGTATCCTTATCCACACGGCGGACGCCAAACTATTTACCTTCAAAAATGAATAACTATTGAATTTATACGCGGTTTTTAGAATATGTGAACTAATTCAATACAAGTGATTATCAGCGTTATATGATTCAAATTAAAGATAGAATAAATGGCCAAACCAGTAATAGTGTCGAGTTCGGGCTCGGTTGCGAGCCAAACAATTAGTCTGCCTTCGATTCGGAACCAAACAATTTTGAAGGGCTATGAACAAAATTAAGAACTTTGAATAACCTCTAGAAGCAGAGAAAACAAATGTATATTACCTTGATATGCCAGTTACAATGTCCTTATTGAATAATCAGCTCCCCCTTTATGTAGTAGGGAAATTTTACCCTAAGTACAATCCTAAGAAAGGTAAAAATCTTCCTTTTTACTAATCACGGATCTGATGTCGATACGGGCCGAGATTCACGGCGTGATATCCGGTTGGACGCGGATGTCATGGCCCTTTGTTAATCATGGGCGGTCATTCGGTAATGCTCTCTAAGGTCTTGGAACTCGAACCGGATCCAACGGGCATGTTCTCGATGGCTCCGAGGGCAAGTGGTTTGCTCGGGCCTTGATATGAGAGGCTCCAAGCTTCGATTCTGATTCCTTGCAGTCATGTCCTTGCTTCGTTTGCCTCACCTGAAAATCCGAGTGCTCATTGGCCCCTATTTTACCCGTATACACTCGTAATATAGATATACCTCAAAAAGCTTTATTAAGAAATAAATGAAATATATTTTGGTTAGGCCAAGACCTAGCTAGTGTATTTTACTTCAGAATGCAACACCAAACTTTATAAAGAAGCAATAAGTCTATTGCTTAATTAATGGATACGTATGAAATTCTCTACTCTCCTCAAAATTTATCCTACTTGTGCCTTCAATTCTAAGTTTCAAGAGTTTAATAGTGAAACATGTGAATGAACTATTAAACAAAATATTGTGGAGAAAAATTTCAAATAATAATTCTAATGAAAGATCATGTTAGAAATTAAAGTCTCTCGAATAGATTTGAAATGAATATAAAATATTGTTTTCTCCATTTCAAATTGAATGTATTACATTGACTTTCCACGATTATTAACAGAAAAATTAGTACCATTTGAGTTAATATGCAGGGATACATATAAGTTCTTTTGGCTTTTTAAAACAAAGTAGAGAAATAGGAAAGACTAGAAGTGTGTCTCACTTAACTTTTTATGATTATTATACATTAGAAAGGTTTTATTCTAACTTATCTGGGAACGGAAAGAACTCTTTTTTCCATTTACAAGCAGTACACTACTGCTGGATACGTACTCATAGAAATAAGTAATGAAGAAAGTATTCTTTCAGCAGCAGAAGAAGAAAAACGAAAGCGGAGCAAGAAGGAAGAGCTAAAATGAAGAGAATAAAAGTTAACATATTGAACAAAAAATATACTAGTAGGGAGGGCCTGTGAATGTAACGGGAAGAAAATTAACAAGTTGATGTCTATTGCACGGATACGCTTTTATAAACTTATAGGTGACCATATATATTAGAGTTTTAATAAGTTATATATATCGTCAGTGTAAGGAATTTTTACACTGCCACGTCATATTTATTTGTTGTAATAGGTAATCTGCCTTATTTTCAAGATTTAACGTGTACAATATGTTTACAATATTTTTCCACCAATTTTTTTTCCCTAATTCTAAATATAGTGGCTCTGTTAAAAAATTATATAGTAATAAAATCCTTTTTGTTTTTATCAGCTCAGCGATCCACGTTTGGATGAGTTAACAACAGTAGGGATCGGAGTAGGTCTTTACCTTTAAACGAGAATATATTAACGTTTGAATACAGCTTATGGTGTAATGAGTATATGTTAATAGCAATTGCTTATGGTTAATGTTGATAATTCTTTTCGAAGAAAATGATAGATAGATACATTAAAAAATGAAGGGAATAAAGGAGAACATTTGTCAAAAGGTAGAGAGAATATATTATCCATATATGTAGTTGAGAATTGACAATTAAGTAGTTATATTTGAATGGTGTAACACTGAAATCTCACCTGGTCCTTCTCTAATTCCTTGACTAAGCCTCTTCCACCTTCTTCCAAATAAAGGGGAAACGAACAATTCCTCCAAAACCACTCATCTGCATTGATCAGTTACTGTCAACTGCATCATTTTAGAGGTTATGTCAAACAAGTCTGCTAAATGGTCGGATTGCCATGCAAATTAAGGTTACAACTCTCTCTCTCTCTCTCTCTTAAGCCCTATATAAAGCTCCCCTTACCATGTCAATTCAATCATCCATCTTCTCTTTGGTAACAATAAAACTAATAAACACCAACGAGAGGAGTAACCTCGAGTTGTTGATCACTATCATCTTTCCTTTTTTCCTTCTACATTATTCTATAGGAAAGAGGGAAAGAAATTATATCTCAAAAAAACAAATTAAAAAAAAGGAGAAAAATTAAAGAAGAGAAAAGATGGTGGGGAAAATAGTGGTTTCGTTAGTATCCTTGATTCTTCTAGTTGGTGTGATAATAGGAGTGGTGGTGGTTGTACACCAAAATGGGAATCACAAAGAAGATCAAAGCACCAAAGTCCAAATGAAGAAAGTGCATGAGTTTTGTCAAGCAGCTGAATTTAAAGACTCATGTGCCAAGAGTCTTGAGTCTGTAGCGAAAAACGATACAGCTACAATTAATGACTATCTAATGGCAGCCTTCCAAACTACAGTGGAAGAAGTGAAGAAAGGACTGCAGGAGGCTGGGAAGACTTCTGTGAACAAAGACAGCGATCCTTACAATCACATGGCAATAGAGGATTGCAAGGAGCTGTTGCAAAGAGCTGTCGAAGAACTTGAGGACGCGCTCAGCTTGGTTGGAGAGACCGATACTGAATCACTAAATGAATATACATATGATCTGTTGAACTGGCTCAGTGCCGTCTACTCCTACCAAAGCATATGTGTGGATGCCATCGACAAGCCCGAGTTAAAAACCGCTATTCAAAATGGCGTTGTCAATGCCACACAACTCACAAACAATGCACTCAACATTGTAGCCAAGATTTCAGACCTCTTCCAATCCTTCAACATTCAAATTCCTGATAATCTTATCAACAGCAGCAGCGACAGCAACTCACCTCATCGCCGTCTCCTTGAGGCGAACAAGATCGATCAGGACGGTTACCCTACATGGTTCCCCGTTGCTGACCGTAAGCTATTGGCAAAATCCGGAAAAGGGAATGGAAAAGGACAAGGTGGTGCTGCTGCTGGGGTTGCTCCACTACTTCCTCCAATTGGTCCCGGCCCAATTACTCCTCACGCAGTAGTTGCCAAGGATGGCAGCGGCAAATTCAAAACCGTCACTGATGCAGTCAGAGCGTACCCACCAAACCACCAAGGCAGATACATTATCTATGTCAAGGCCGGCGTTTATAACGAACAAGTCCTTATCGATAAGAAACAAATAAACGTGTTTATGTATGGTGATGGCGCAGGGAAATCTATCATCACTTGTGACAAAAATGTTAAAATAGCGAAATTCACCACCTCCAAAACTGCTACAGTCGGTAAGTACATATATACATACTCCTATTGGAAATTAAAATTACCATTTAACGAATTAAAGAGTTTAAGTTGTATCTATTATATTGCAGCTGTTGAGAGCGAGGGGTTCATAGCGAGAGGAATTACCTTCCGCAACACAGCGGGTCCAGAAGGGGAACAAGCCGTGGCACTTAGAATCAACGGAGATAGGGCGGCGGTATTCGACTGCAGCATGGAAGGATTTCAAGACACCCTGTACTATCAATCCCATCGCCAGTTCTACCGCAACTGTGTCATCTCAGGTACAGTGGATTTCATATTTGGCATGGGCTCGGCAGTCATCCAGAACAGTGAGATCATAGTGAGGAAGTGTGGGCCGAAACAGAAGAACACAATCACAGCTGACGGCAGGGAATTGCCGAGTGAAATCACTGGATTGGTATTGCAAAACTGCAGGATAGTACCAGACAAAGAACTGTTCCCAGTGAGGTTCACGCTACAATCTTACTTGAGCCGCCCATGGAAGCAATTATCGACCAATGTGTTCATAGAAAACGAGATTGGTGATTTCATTAGGCCAGAAGGATATATGATATGGGACGACCACACATTCCATCAAACATGTTTAGTGTATGAGTATGCAAACAGAGGACCTGGTGCTGCTACTAACCTTAGGAGCAAACTTTTCAAGAATTTCAAGGTCCTTAGCCCACAAGAAGCAACTAAATACACTGTTGGCGAGTGGCTTAGAGGTAATGAGTGGTTGCCTGGAACTAATGCACCTTTCTACCTTGGTCTTGGTGGCAAATAATTTTACCACATTCCTACTTCTCAACCATTTATTATATTGCATGGGATTCGTTTTTGTTGGAGAAGAATCATAATTCTAAGTAATTAGGATACTATATGACACCATATTTCATTTTTGTCAATGTAATAAAGACATTAATTATTTTCAATGTTACTATTTGTTGTTTTTGATGTTCCTTACTGCTGTCATTAATTGTCCTTCTAATAATTTTTCTTCTTACTTACAGTTGGTGAGCCATTGACTTGCACCAAAATAACAACTATTAATTAAGTACTTATATTTATTTGTCACTGATTGAGAATCTGAGATGAGGACCAAAAGAAAGGTGGAATAATACACAGGAAAACAGAAGAAAAATTAGAATAAAAACTGAGTTAGCAGAGAGAAAGGACTAAAACTAAAGTTTTGTATGCACCAAGATGTGAGTAAAAATTGAAAAAATAACACCGGAGTTAACTTGAAAGAACGAGAAAACAATTATATGGAATACATATTTACAAAGGCAACGTAAATATTTGGGATAATATGCCGGTAAATAGGGCCGGGATGGCAATGGGGCGGGGTGGGGCGGATTGAAACCATTTTAATTTTTTAAAAGCGAGGCAGGGCGGGTTTGATGCGGGTTGAGTGCGCGTTCAACTGCTATTTTACATTCTTTTTTCAGCTAGCAATAATATTTTAGATTTATGTCCAAAAAAAGTATTCTTATTTTTGCATCTTGTAATTGTTTATATTTTCATTAATATTTTTGGTATTAAAACAATATAATGGTTACTATTCAACAATGTTCATATCGAGACATTGTTACGAACAGTTAGAAGGGATAGTTTGTATTTCTAAGACTTGTTTTGTTCCAGCTCTACCTTTTGTCTTATATAATTATGTCCTCTTAAGATAATCAACTGATCGTGGTTTATGGGTTCAGAAATAGTAGAACTACTCCATTTCCTTTAATCCTCATGTACCTATTTGCAAGTTTTCTTCTCTCCACTAATTAAAGATTCGTAATTGAGGAAGAACGAACTGGAAAACAAAATATGATGCGTATAGCAACTGACTAATTAGTTGATAGAATCTTGTTTCTCTTATTTCATGGACAATGTACAATTTCACTAGACGACAAAAGAAAAACATAAGTGCTTGAATAATATTAAATTCATCATTTAAAAATAATAATAAAATGTCAAATTAGTTTGTCTTAGAAAAAAAAATAATAAAAAAGAAAAAATTATAGGAGAAAATTTAAGCAAGACAGGGCGGGGCGGGGCGGGTTGTAAACAGAAAAAATAGCTATGCAGGCGGGGCGGATTCAAATTCTTGCGGGTTAAGCCAAACCCACCCCCACCCCCACCCGCTCCGCTTCGCCCCTCCCCACTGCCATCCCTACTGGTAAATCGCAATACTTTGTATTCTACATGTACAAAGTAAAATCAAACTATTACCAAGTGATGTTTTATACTTCAATGTCACACAAGGGGGGTGATTTGTGTGGTGTCAAATTTTCGCGTGCACAGATTATAGAAGGACCTGGTTCTTCTATGTGTTCCTTATACTACTATTGCGAAAATAATAAATGCGAAAAGTAAAGAACACAAGTATTTTACGTGGAAAATACCCGGCTCAAAAGGTAAAAAAATACGACCTACTATTCAGTAGGATTTTCCCCAACACTTCACTAAATCACTGAGCCAAAATAGCATTATTCTTTGTAAACCTAAGGATTACCTCTAATCCTGTTGTGGCAACCAGCCTCTAACTGTTGCGACAACTTCAAGTTAACTCTAACTTGAATACTCAGTGTACCTAATACAATTGCTTCTAGATAAAGCTAAAAGGTACAATTTGAAAATACCTACTATAATGAAACTAGAATAAAAGACAGACACTTGGAACTGGTTCTTCTATCTGGTTCATGTAGCTTCAGGTTTGCATACTTGAATCACATAAGAATTGCTTGCAAAATGCCTTGCTATTATGCTCTCAACTCACATTTAACTTCAGCCTTTGTGTGTGCCTGTAAAGTGAGAACATTCTGTAATTTATACAGTTAGTAAAATATGAAATAACTAGAGTTCCAATGTTATACACTTCCTTGATGGAAGAGTTCTAGTTATCTTCAACTTCTAACCCTTCTCTTATCTTGGATAAAGTTCTTTTCGAATAAGGAGTTCTTCTCCTTATCAATTATGGAATATTTTCGATCAGGAGATATCAGTTATAACAACTTAGGCTTATCTCCTTCACGTGCATCCCTTATGCTCGAATCTGCCCGTGTCTGTGTGTACTGTGTATGGACCTGGTTCATGCTTGAGTTCCTTTGTCAATCATTAAAACAAACTTCACTTGGGCAAAAAAATTCCCCTTTTTTGATGATGACAAACTCTGTGCTCTTCATAAGCATAGGCCCTGTTTCAACTCAGCTTAACATCAACACAATGTTAGAATACTTTTTATTTTAAAGTCACAAATCATCAAGGACCAGATTCATTAGGTTATAAATATCACAGTCCAAAGTAAAAGCACAACCTAATTTCCCCCTTTTGGCATCATCGAAAAGTTGCATAATTATGTTAGATAACCATATTTTAATAGAAATTACTCACGGTCACTGGGCTACTTCAAATGATGTGATGACCCAAAAGGTCATCACTTGTTTAGAAATTAATTTTGTGTTCTGAGGCCTTAAAACCTTTTTGTCTAACCTTGATTTGCGTGCGCAATCCGAGCGTGTATCCGAAAAGTCATTATGTGAAAATATGTGAAAAATGATAAATTTTGCTTTTAAAATAAATTTAGATTGACTTCGGTCAATATTTTGGGTAAACGGACCCGGACCCGTAATTTGACAGTCACGAAGGATCCGTAGGAAAATATGGGACTTGGGCGTATGCCCGGAATCGAATTCTGAGGTCCCAAGCCCGAGAAATGAATTTTTAAAGAAAATTATTTTCTGGAATATATATGAGTTTTTGGAAATGAAATATGTTTGAATTTGATGGTATCGGGCCCGTATTTTGGTTCCGGAGCCCGGTACAAGTTTGAAATAATAATTTGGTTGAATCTGAAAGATTTGGTAAAGATCGGAATTGGTTTGGTATAAAACGGGCTTAAAGTTGAGAAATTGGAAATTCTGGTGTTCTTGAATAATTTCATGAATTTGGTGTTTAATTCATAGTTGTTGAGGTTATTTTGATGATTTGATTGCACGAGCAAGTCCGTATGATGTTTTTAGGTTGGTGTGCATGTTTGGTTTGGAGCCCAGGGCTCAGGTGAGTTTTGGATAGGCCACGGAGCGAAATTTGGACTTAGGGAATTGCTGGCATGTTGCAGGTCTGCAGGTTTTCGCAATTGCGAAGCCTGGCTCACAAATGCGAGCTCACAAATGCGAGTATTATATCGCAAATGCGAAAAGCCTAGGATCAGCACTACCTCGCAAATGCGAGGTACCCTTCGCAAATGCGAAATCTTCTATATGTGCCAGTTGTCGCAAATGCGACATTCCCATCGCAAATGCGAGTTCGCAATTGCGAACATCCAATCGCAAATGCGAAAAAAATTGGTTTCTGAAGGGTTCGCAATTGCGAACCCTGGACGCAATTGCGACATCAGAGACCTGCTAAACTGAATTTTAGACGGGATTTCAACCATTTTTACAACATTTTCAAAACCTAAACACCTTTGGGCAATTTTTCAAAGACAAGTACTCTTCCAAATCGATTGTAAGTCATTTCTCACTCGTTTTCTTTAATCTTTAACATCTTTTTACATGATTTCAACTCAAAATCAAAGGTTTTCATAGGGGAAATTGGGTGCTTTGGGTAGAACTTAGATTTTTCAAATTTTGGGGATTTGGACCTCGATTTGAGGTCTGATTTCAAAACAAATTATATATTTGAGTTCGTGGGTGAATGGGTAATCGGGTTTTGGTTCGAACCTCGGGTTTTGACCATGTGGGCCCGGGGTCGATTTTTGACTTTTTTGGGAAATACTTTAGAAAATCTATTTTCATGCATTGGAATTGATTCATTTAGCATTTATTGATATAGTTAAGTAACTTGTGGCTAGATACAAGCGAATTGGTGGTGGAATCAAGGGGTAAAGTGGTAGTTGAGGCTTGAATTGTGTTCGTGACATCAAGGTAAGTGTTTGGTCTAACCTTAGCTTGAGGGATTAGGAGTCGTGTCCTATTTGCTATGTGTTAATTGTTGAGTACGACATATAGGCATGGTGACGAGTAACTATACGTTGGTGTCAAGCATGCCCGTGAGTCTTATACTATGATTAATGTGACTCCGTTTTGTATTGTTCATGCCTTATGTGATATTCCTATTGTTGAACAAGGCTTGTGGAAGTAAATTGGGTAATTGAACATTTAAGAGCGTTGGCTCAAGTTGTGAATTGATTTGTGAAAGTATCATTGGTATTTGAACATTGTAGAGCGTTAGCTCAAGTTGTGAATCAAATTGTGAAAGTATCATTGGTAATTGAGCATGATAGAGCGTTGGCTCAAGTTGTAAATTGAGTTGTGAAGTAAATGTGAAAAAGAGAAGAGGATTATGATATTGTCTCCCTTGTCGGGATGTTGTTGTTTTTAATATTGTTCCCTTGCCGGGATGTTGTTGCTTTTAATATTATTCCCTTGCCGGGATGTTGTTGCTTTAGATACTGCCCCCTTGCTGGGATTTTCATTGTGATTTTATTGTGATTCTATTTAATTCCTTGCCCTTACTTTTTGTGATTGTTGTTTGGGTGAGGAAGAGTGTTAAAGCACGAAGGGTGATGCCGTGCATTGTTTTGGTGAGAGAGTGTTAAAGCACGAAGGGTGATGCCGTGCATGATATTTTGTGAGAGAGTGTTAATGCACGAAGGGTAATGCCGTGCCGCACGATGTACAATTCCGTGCCTTTATATGAGTGATAATGCACGAAGGATCATTCCGTGCCATGATTATGTGAGGTAAAAGCACGAAGGGTGATGCCGTGCCGATTATATTGATTCTTATGGTGAGGACGAGAGTAAAAGCACGAAGGGTGATGCCGTGCACTTGTCCTTGATTTTCCTAATTCTTGTTGGTAATTGAGTTATGATGTCCTTTACGTTTATTTATTGGTTTTCTATGGTTACTTTATTTTATTGTGATGTTATTGATTCCCTTACCCAAATTGTTTTGTGATTGTTGCTTGGGTAAGGAAGAGTGTAAAACACGAAGGGTGATGCCGTGCACTTGTCTTTGATTTCCTGATTCTTGATGATAATTTAGTTATAGTGTTCTTTACATTTATCTGTTGGATTTCCGTTGCTACTTGATATTTCCCCGCATCATATTTCCCCTTCCTATCTTTAATTGTATAGTTTTGCCTTTATTTTCCGCTGTACATGATTTAACTGCACAGGTTTATTTGGTAGTCTGATCCTAGCCTCGTTACTACTTCGCCGGGGTTAGGCCAGGCACTTACCAGCACATGGAGTCGGTTGTGTTGATACTACACTCTGCACTCTTTTGTGTAGATCCCGATACTGTAGTTTTCGAACCGCAGTGAGGTTGCTGCTTCCAGTTCACCAGGCGACCCGAGGTAGTCCTGCAGGCGTCCCCGGGCATTGGCGTCTCCTCCTATCCCTTCATTCTGTTTCTTTTATGTATTTTAGAGATAACGTTATATTTATCTTTCGGACCCTTATTTGTAGTATTCTTAGACAGTCTGTGAAATTGTGACACCAGTCCTGGGTAGTCTATGTTTAAGGAATTGTATTGGTAATATTTTAATTGTTATAATTTGTTCTTCCGCTTATTTAATTCCGCTGATTACATAATGTTGATTCATAACTGTTAAAGGATTAAAAATGAGAAAAAGGTAAATAGTTGAAATAATTGGCTTGCCTAGCTCTCACTAGTAGGCGCCATCACGACTCCCGAGGGTGGAAAATCCGGATCGTGACAAATGCAAATATGAAATCAAGCATCATCTATCAATCTAATAATATTAGCCGTCTAAGAAGCATCAACAAACAATTAGACCACAAAAATAGTTTATTATCATTGATACTAGTCATCCACAAAGTGTCACACCTCTTTTTTCCCATACAACCTTATTGTGAGGTTGAGTTAGAAGAGTTTTTCCAATTGAAGTGACATTTTGAAAACGGATTATTTATTATTTAGAGTCGCCACTTGGAATTGAGTTTTAGTGTTCCAAGTCACCTTTTATTGAATCCCTTATCAAAAGGAAGATTTGACTCCTAATTTATGGTCTACGAAAGCAGAAGTCTGAGTAAGGAATTCTGTTGACCGAGGGGAAGGTGTAAGGCACCCCTCGAGTCCCGTGGGTCTAGTACGGTCGCTTTATTGACTAATGTAAGGCTTAAATCTATTTTTAGCTATTCTTGTATTTTATTGATTATGGCTTATTTATTACCGCTTAATTAATTATTGTATTGTTTTTAATTGTTCGGACCCATATGTGATACGCACACAAGGTATTCCTTTGAAGTTAGATATTAAACCAAGGTACGGAATATACACATAGTTACAACATAATTATTTTAAATTTAAAGGTATCAAGACGCGGGAATACGCACATGATCCTTTTATTACTTAAGCATATCAATCTAAGGTTCGGGTATGAACACATGGGCTAATATTTAACGAGCACCTAAACTTTTCTAATGTAAATATAGTTATTTTCCTAAACTAATTTGAGATTGTGGTGAGGTCATAATTTATGGATATAAAATTGTTACGGAGAAAATGTGTGATTTAACTATTAGGATTTACAGGCTCTCAACACTTATAAAACCAATTATAACGTAATTTGTCCTAACAATTAAACTTGCTACCAACCAAGTGTCGTGGCTAACTTGAACTTTCTAGGCTGGAGTTATCCAAGTCAACTAAGTGATTAATTGCCTTATACGATAAAAATCCAATAAATATCTACCTCCCCGTCAAGTTCATACTTAACTATAAAGAAAATTCAGCAAGTAAAGATACAAATATAGCTAAAATATTCACGTTTAAAGTAAATCCATTTAAACCTAAACAAACAGAATGTTAATGAAAGAAATATTCCCCCAAAAACATGATATGGCTTCATGTGATTATTACTAGACTACTTTCGCAGGAACTAGGAGAGTAAAATATAATTAAATTCAAAACCTACTCAATATTATAATGAATCAGATTAACGAATCTTCATTTTTAGACCCAAGCTAAACCTCATATGGTCATACTCTCTTCATATCCACCCATTATACATCAAAAGATTTATTTTACTAAATAAAAGAGGAAAATCACGGATATGGTATTACACATAAATTAATTTTAAGACTTATATTCCCGGTTAAGCTAAGTAAGACAGTGAATTCAAAAAAACTTTAAAGTTATACATATAAAGAAATGTTATCATAACGTTCACAAAGAGACATAAAACTACTCAAATTTCAAATATCTAAACTAAAGAAATGACTAAACTTAATAGCTTTATTTTAAATTAAGGATAAGCATCAATGAGAAAGACATGAAAAAAAAAAAACTTTAATCCTAACACAAAGAAGACAGAGAATCATTTAAACTAAAATAAACTGAAATTATACCTTCAATCGCACATAGTTATGAAGAGTAAATAATCCAAGCATTAAAAAATTAAAACTAATTGAAGAAACAGACCTATAGGCGAAAAATTTCCTTGAAAATTAATCCAGCAAAATACAAAAAACCAGCTACAGCAGAAACAATACTGGAACTTCAACAGAGAACCACAACCGGAACTTCGAACGGCAAAAGAGTGACAGTTTGGGTCTGAATACCTCAACTGAGCTCCATTTCTTTGCTATGTATTGTCTTTTTTTGAAAGATGAAAGTGAAGGAAAAGCACCTCTAATATTTTGTATATTCTTTTTTGTAAAAATCTAAACCTTTAAGGTTTTGAGAAAGAAGATCCAAAAAAATTGGTATCCAAACTCTAAAAGAACCAACTCTCGGCAGACTTCAAAAACTCTTTCTTTTTTCCCCCTTCCTTTCTGTTTCAACTATCTCTTCTCAAAATATTGACCTTCCCCCATCTTTATGTGAATGTGTGTGTATTATATATAGATATGTGTGTGCAGATGATCATGTGTGTGTGTGCGCGCAATGAGGTGAGACGTGAAGTGGGGAGTTGGGAAAAGATGAGAATTTGGGGGTTGGGAACGTGAGTGTTTAGGTAGTTTTTGGAGAAATCTTCTTCTTCTTCTTTTTTATAGATTTTTTGTTCTTTTTGTTATTGACTTTTGTTATATATATATATATATCAATGATTTTTCTTTTATTTCTTTTTTTTAAAATAGAAATAAAACTTATACTCTAAGAATGTGAGTATTTTGTGGCAGTTTTTTTTTAATATTAGTTTTTTATGAAATAAAACCTATTAAGGGCAAGATAAAAGTTTTAAAATATTAAGATTAGACCTAAAAGAAGTATTTACACTAAAATAGTATCGAATTTGGGTGCGGTCAAAAATTAGTTGTTCACAGCATGCCCCTCTTTGCTTGGAAACATGAAGAGTTTTCAGGCAAAGAAAATGAACAAGGTGACTGATTTTTGACCTTATTATTATTTAACAAGGAAACGAAGATAAAAGAAAAAGATGTGACCGAGCCTTGGTTTTAGGCCGCCTACATATCCCGGGTTATAAGGGAATCAAGTCACGCGTAGTTCAAGTGAAAGAATAATGGAGTATGCTTAGATGGAGAGTCGAGCGAAGTTCCGTCGAGGTTCCAATCCGCGGTTCCTTCTATTACATCAAAAATGAAAAGAAATTACATACTTTTGAAATCTAAGAGTTACAAAATTCCTATCTAAATGCCATCTGGAATCTTGTCTTGATTCTTGAGTTGCTTCTCCCATTGACTTTAGACTGAAACTTGATTCTCTTGATGCAACAGACTATGAAATATTCTCACAGGCTTGTTTCTTGATTAGATGATGAGAAGATGGATCTTGAGACCCTGTGTCTCCGCATGCATTATGTCACAGCTGGTATTGAAATCAAATGTTCCATTTTCTCCGGCAAGAGCTGAAATCTTATTTTTGCACATCCAATCCACGCTTTGCAGAAAAACCTACAAGCCATCACAAATAAACAAAACGAATAAAATTTTCTGCCCCAGTTTGCACTAGGAAATTTTTGTGTGTTATTGAAAACACATTAAACTATCTTCGCTATTGCAGAATAAAGAATAGAAAAAGACAGTTTTTTTCTATAATAGGGCATGTCGTGCCCTACATTAACAAGATGGAAGGCAACCAGGAGATGTAGTACCATGTGTTGGTAATAAGATGAGGCTCATGGCACTCTGAGATGCTACTAGGGAATGTCGTACCCTATGTTGACAGAAAGTAACACAGTCAGGGGATCTAGTACCCTTTGTTAGAAATAAAATGAGGCTCGTGGCACTCTGGGATGCTACTAGAGAATGTCGTACTCTATGTATGCAAAAAGAATGCAGTCAGGGGATGTAGTACCCTGTGTTGGTGATAAGATGAGGCTCGTGGCACTCTGGGAGGCTACTAGGGAATGTCGTACCCTATGTTGCACAAAATGAGGCTTGTAGCATTCTGGGATGCTACTAGGAAATGTCGTGCCCTATGTTGGCAATAAAATGAGGCTCGTAGGGCTCTAAGATGCTACTAGTGTTAGCAGAAAGTAGTGCATCTAGGGGATGTAGTACTCAGTCTTGGCAATAAGATGAGGCTTGTACACTCTGAGATGCTACTAGGGAATGTCGTACCCTATATTAGCAAAAAGTAATGCAGCCAGGGGATGTAGTAACCTGTGTTGGCAATAAAATGAGGCTCGTGGCACTCTGAGATGCTACTAGGAAATGTCCTACCCTATGTTAGCAATGAGAAATACAAACAGGGGATGTAGTACCCTGGGGTGAAGATAGGGTATTCCCTATAATGAAACTAAAAATAACATGATTACATGTATATTAGAAGGAAATCAAGGATCTGAGAACTTCACTTGGTGATATTCGTCCTTCCATGAACTGTTTCCTAAAATTGTTCTGCTCGTGTTCTGAAAAGAAAGATTCGTTTGTTTTAAAATGGTGGTCAGTTTGTGGCCTTGATTTCCTGGGTGATTTGACCTCGAGTCCACTACATTTGTTAGAAAAACTGACTCCGTTGATAGTCATACAAATTGCCGGGAGATTCTGTCTTTACTTTCTGGAGATCTTCTTTCTCAACATCAAAAAACCTGACTATTTTGCGCCTATCACCATTTGTGTTTATGCTGCAAACAACCTTGCTCCCAAAATAACTTTTAACTGAGTAACTTTTGTTGAACCTTGAAACATGATCAGTCCTTCAAGTCTTTTGCTTGTCAGGGAAAATCAATGATGGCTTTATGCCTTTGCCCATACTGTTTATGCCCAGAAATTTTCTTCATATAACGGGAAAACTGTAACCAATTTTGCGACCTTTTCTTTGCATTGCTTTGAGAAAATTAGACTGAAAGGGACTAAGAAAAAGTAATGCGAAAGATAATAAGAAGGTAAAATAATAGGTATTACAACTTAATCAAGAAGCATTCCTTTCAGGGGGAAAAAATAAGAAAGGACTTATCTGGAGGAATATGCTAATTTCAATGAACATGACATGCACTTTGGACTGGATGCCCGATTCGTCTGAACCATCTAATTCTCGAAATCTCTTGTAAACTTTACTTTGAAATTGAGTTCTTTGTCTTAACCATGCTTGTGTCGGGATATAAGAAGCTTTAAATCGATCAACGATGCCCTTTGTGGGTTTTCACCAATTGACCTCTCTCGTTTGCCTTTCTCTCAACTCACCATTGCCTTATAGTGCCCCTGAGGGTTTTCACCAATAAGACTCTCTCATTTATTTTTCTCTCTTTACAATGACTGAGGCATCACCCGTAGTCTACTAACTTAGCATTCTCGAAAGTTGATCAGAAGGTCTTAGCAGGGAAAGGTAAAAAGAGCTATTCAACTGAATTTAAACTTTTGGAACCATTTTGATGGAACAACCATCAAAAATAAAATAAAATCATGCCCCAGTTTCTTTGAATACTGGGAAATGTGGATTTTTGTTTTAGTGTGACCGAACCCCAGAGTGAGGCTGCCTACGTGCCTTTCAGAATCAGGTCAGACCGTAGTTCAATTAACTTGAACTTGTTTTGATGATGATTTTTTTTCTTTTTCTTTTTTTTTTTTGCTTTTTTTTTTGCTTTATTATTTTTTTTTGCTTTTTTTTTATTAAGCACATTGGTTCCAAAAGAGGGTAAACACAAAGAAATATTAACAAGGTTTCAAAGGGCTAACTAGGGTTGACCAGTGTTTGGGTAGCGAGAATGATAGCCTTTCGTCATCCCAACCTGAGAATGCTAAGTATAAAAATGCCCCAACGGAGGCATGTCAGACATAGTATCTCTTGAATGCATCTGCATTGACGGATATATCATACACATTTCCTTCTATATCTGCCAAGTGTAGAGCTCCTTTTGACAATACTTTCTTGATGAGGTAAGGACCTTGCCAATTCGGGGTAAACTTTCCTTTTGCTTCTTCTTGGTGCGGAAAGATACGTTTCAAAACAAGTTGTCCTACCTCGAATTGTCTTGAGAGAACTTTCTTATTGTAAGCGCGTGCCATTCTTTGTTAGTATAACTGACCAAAACAAACTGCCGCCAAACGCTTTTCATTAATCTAACTCAACTGTTCCTATCGGGACTTGACCCAATCAGTGTCTTCGATCCCTACTTCAACAATGATTCGGAGAGAGGGAATCTCAACTTCAGCAGGTATGACCGCTTTAGTGCCATAAACCAACAAGTAGGGTGTTGCGCCAACTGATGTACGGACAGTTCTCCGGTATCCCAAAAGAGCAAAAGGCAGTTTCTCGTGCCATTGTTTAGATGATAAGTTAGGGTTTTAACGTGTTTTATGCCCCTACTTGCCTATGCTTTGGTTATAAATCACTACAAAATAGTCCCAAAATGCTCACAAGTTGTACTTGATTACAGGTTTGATCGACAAAGCGATGAATGTCACAGATGGGCTCAAAAAGGAGTGAAGCCTGCTCAAGTGTCAAAGACTAAATAAGTTGAGGAAAAGAGAACCTAGTGCGGACCGCGCAAATGTGAACGCGACCGCACTAGGAGGTTCAGAGGATGGCAGTTTCAAGGGGCATGCTACGCGGCCGCGGTTGGATTCTCGCGGTCGCGGTCAGGCTCCGCGACTGCGCTACTCTTCTACGTGGTCCGCGGAGCAGAGATTCAGAGAGCCATAATTTGGCCAGTTCCAAGCAAAGCGGCTCGCGATCATTTCTGTGCGGCCGCGCCAACTTCCACCGCGACCGCGCTACATTTTCACGCGGTCCGCGGTCCTCAACTTCAGAGAAGCAGAAACCAGGAGTTCAAGAGCCAGTGCGGCCGCGGTCCTGTTTGCGCGGTCCGCGCTGACCCCGCAGGGGTATTGTGACGACCCAAAGGGTCATCACCGTGGTTCTCCCTTTTTCCGCGCTTCCGAGGCCTTGGAAACCTCACTTTTGGTTGCCTCGATTTGCGCGCGCACTCCGGGCACGAAGCAGGAAAATTTTTATGTTAAAATATATGAATTCTGTGAAAAATTTGGTGAAATATGATATCAATATTGATATAGTTGACTTTGGTCAACATTTTGGGTAAACGGACCCGGACCCGTGATGTGACGGTCCCGGGAGGTCCGTAGAAAAATATGGGACTCAGGCATGTTCCCGGAGTCGAAATTCGAGGTCCAGAACCCCGGTAAAAGAATTTTTCTGATAAATTGTTTTCTGAAATTAATAAGGAAAAATGGAAATGAAAATGAGTTAGAAAATATAGGTATCGGGCTCGTATTTTGGTTCCGATGCCCGGTACCGGTCTTAAATATGCGTTAAGCGCTTTCTGTAAAATCTGGTCGAAATCGGACGTCGTTTGACGTGTTTCGGACCTAAATAGCTAAAGTTGGAAGTTTATGAACTTTGAAATGAAAATCATGAGTTTTGAGGTTTGATTCTTTGATTTTGATGTTGTTTTCGCGATTTGATTGCTCGAGTAAGTTCGTAGGGTGTTATTGAGTTAGCGTGTGTGTTTTGTTGGGAGCCCCGAGGGCTCGGGAGTGATTTGGAGGTGGTTCGGGGTGGTTTTGCACTTAGAAAAATCTGGTATTTTGCTGTTTGCTGGTATCTGGTACATTGCTCTATGCGATCGCATAGGAGCCTCCGCGATCGCATAGAGTAAATTTCAAGTTGCCCCATTTGTTCTATGCGATCGCAATAATCCCAACGCGATCGCGTAGCTTTGTCCAGTCCTTCAATGCGATCGCAGCCCTTACCCCCGCGATCGCATAGCTTTAATCTGAGCAGCCCCATTTTTTTTTCCTCTATGCGATCGCAGGTCCTCCCATGCGATCGCAGTGACCAGTCTTCTCTTACTCTATGCGATCGCATCCTTTGCTCCGTGATCGCATAGAACAATTTCGTCCAGTGATTTTTGATAAAAAACAGAACCTTCATTACGGGATTTTTCTCATTTTTTCACACGGGCTCTTCTCTTTCACACTCCATAGACGATTTTCAAGCTCCTCTTCCTCCATATCTCTTTGGGTAAGTATTCTTAACTTCATTATCTCCTAATCCTTTCATCTAAACACTAATTTCCTAGCCCTAAATCATGAATTCAAGGTAGAAAATGGGGGTTTTGGGTAGAACTAGGGCTTTAGGAATTTTGAGTAATTCAACCTCAATTTGGGGTCGAATCTTGAAACAAATTACATATTTGAACTCTTAGGGAATGGGTGACATGGAATTGGTTCGAACCTCGGGTTTTGACCAAGCGGGCCCGGGGTCGAATTTGGAATTTTTGGGAGAAAGCTTAGAAATTCATATTTAGGCATTGGGTTTAGTTTGTTTAGCTATTATTAATATTGTAAAGTCATTATTTCATAGATTTGCCCGAGTTGGAGCCGAATTCGAGGGGTAAAGCTATACTAGAGGCTTGAGTTGAGTTTGGAGCATTCGAGGTAAGTGTTTGGTCTAACTTTGGCTTGAGGGAATAGGATTAGAGTCTTTTTGTTGCTAATTGCTATTTGTTGAGTACGGTGTATAGGCATGGTGACGAGTATCTATACACTGGTGTCGAGCATGATCGTGAGTCCTAATTTGCTATATTATCGAATTCTTAATTGTTGTTTATGAGGACTTGGTTGGAAATCTTTAACACTGAGCCAGTAATTGTTGAGACCGAGTATTCATTTAATTGTGTTAAGTAGAAATTGAATAATTTCGGTTATAGCTGGATCTCCCTTGCCGGGATAGTTTATTATAACATCTTTTCTCCCTTGCCGGGATTATTTTGTGTATTGTGTTGAGAGAAATGGGATCGAGTGGTGCGCCTACCACGTGTTATTATGAAATGGGATCGAGTGGTATGCCTACCCACGTGATATTATGAAATGGGATCGAGTGGTACGCCTACCACGTGTTATTATGAAATGGGATCGAGTGGTACGCCTACCACGTGATATTTTGAACTGGGATCGTGTGGCACGCCGACCATGAGATATTATGAAAAGGGACCGGGTTGCACGCCTGCAACGAGAGGACATTGAAACAAGTGAAAGTGGTTTGTTTTCCCTTATCCTGTGCTAGACGTAATCATATGTAGTTTCTTTTGTTATTCCTGGTATTCTGTTTTTATCTGCTACCCCATAAGCATCCTCCCCTCCCAATTTTAGTTGTTATTTTCCGCTATTATTTTGTTGTACTTGCATATGTATATCTGCACAGGTTTATTTGGTAGTCTGGTCTAGCCTCGTCACTACTTCGCCGGGGTTAGGCTAGGCACTTACCAGCACATGGGGTCGGTTGTGCTGATGCTACAATCTGTGCATCTTTTTGCACAGATTATGGTGTTGGGGCAGCATTTGAGTGGCAGTAGCATTCTGGGAGCGAGCTTTCAGTCCAGGGATATTCGAGGTAGCCTTGCTGACGTCCGCGGGCCCGGAGTCCCTTTCTAATTTATGCAGTTTGTTATCATTGTTCCGAAGCAGACAGTCCTATGTTTCCTTCAAACCTTGTATTTAGTATTCTGTAGAAGTTCGTGAGTATTGTGACACCAGTCTTGGGTAGAGGATTTTTGTTAAATTTTCGCATTTCTTTCAGTTAACTATATTTTAGACTTCTGCTTTATTAATAAACGTCGCATTATTTCTAATATTGTCATGGTTCGTTAAAGGAGGTAGTTGATAATTTGGCTTGTCTAGCTCCTATTAGTAGGCGCCATCACGACTCCCGAAGGTGGGAAATCCGGGTCGTGACAAGTTTGTATCAGAGCACTAGGTTACATAGGTCTCACAACTCATGGACAAACTCGGTAGAGTCTGAGGGATCGGTACGGAGACGTCTGTATTTATCCCAGAGGCTACAGAGTTAGGAAAGTTTCACATTTGTTCCTTCTTGTCGTGCGGTTCTATTTCTCAAGTACCAATTGAATTTCTACTCTGTTCTTCCGCAGATGGCGAGATCACGCGCTTCTTCGTCTACCGCTCAGCAGTCCGAGCCCCCAGCAGCAGCTCCGGTGGCGGAGCCTCAGGTTGATTTGGAGGAGGAGGTTCCCGCCCCAGCAGCCCCGGTGGGCCCAGCTCAGGTCCCAGAGGGGTTCATTGCCATCCCAGTTCTTCAGGACTCTAGTCCGATTGGTAGGCTGCGTGGAAAGCGTCATTCGAGCGGGTTTGCTTCCAGGAGTTCAGCCAGCGGTGGCAGGACGACCGGGCACAGTGGCTCAGGCCGGGAGTGAGATCACTTTTCAGGAGGCGGCCGACGTGGGTCGTAGAGTTGAGAGGGTTTTGCCACAGGGAGGTGGTCATGGGTTGGATAAGAGGCCACGTCATGCAGGCAGATTCAGTGGTACCTCGTCTGGAGGTAGAGGTACTTATGGTAGAGGCCATCCTCCCAGGCCCTTTCAGTCAGCTCCTCATGTCACTCATGGTACTTCAGATGGTCATTTAGGTCGACAGGGTCAGCTTCAGTTTCCTCAGCTGCAGCGTTCGTGTAGATGTTATGAGTGTGGTGAGTATGGTCACAACAAGAGAGTTTGCCCGAGATTGAGGGGTGCTCAGCCGCAGCAGCCGAGATCTTGCCATGCTTGTGGTGATCCGAGGCACATTGTCAGATATTTCCCTCGAGTTTATGGCAGCTTCCAGCATCAGAGTTCTCGTACTATGATTCAGGCATCGGAGATTCCACAGCCTGCCCAGCCAGTTAGAGGCGGTGGCAGAGGTCTTAGAGGTGGAGTTCAGGTCGCCAGAGGTAGAGGCCAGCCAGCAGTCAGGTCAGAGGCTGAGTCTTCAGATGCAGACATTGCAGGTACCATTCTGATTCGTATTAGAGATGCTTCAGTGCTATATGACCTTGGGTCTACGTGTTCGTACGTGTCGTCCTATTTTTGTACCGTACTTGGTCATGCCTAGTGATGCTTTGAGTATTCTTGTTCATGTATCTACACCGGTGAGTGATTCGATAGTTGTCGACCGAGTGCATCGTTCCTGCGTAGTAGTGTTTGAGGGTCTTGAGACCCGTGTTGATCTATTGCTCTTGGACATGGTGGACTTCGACGTTATATTGAGGATGGACTGGGTATCANTTTGGAAGAATGATAGGAATTCCATTTCTAGGCTATGAGATTATGTTTTTGAGCCCTTATTGATATTATTGAACAAATTATGACTAGATACCGTTGTTTCGGAGTCGGATTGTAGAGGAAAGGCGGTAATTGAGGATTGATTGCTATTCTTCGGACTGAGGTAAGTGTTTGTTCTAACTTTGGCTTGAGGGAATAGGATTAGGATGTTAATTGCTACTTGCTAAATATGGAGTACGGTGTATAGGCATGGTGACGAGTATCTATACATCGGCGTCTAGCATGACCGTGAGTCTTAATTGCTTTTAATTCGAATGATGTGACACCACTACCTTGTC
This sequence comes from Nicotiana attenuata, assembly GCF_001879085.1. Classification (NCBI taxonomy): domain Eukaryota; kingdom Viridiplantae; phylum Streptophyta; class Magnoliopsida; order Solanales; family Solanaceae; genus Nicotiana; species Nicotiana attenuata. Next base: position 49,555 of record NW_017675646.1, read on the forward strand.
TAATGAATAAATTTTCATATAATATGAACGGTTGAGGAAAAAATTGTGATTGGTATATTTTGGAGCGTTGGCTCGAACAAGAATGTGATAGTTGAGAAAGAAATGATTCAAAAGAGGATGTGTTGTGATTATTCCCTTGCCGGGACGTGTAGACTATTATTATGTACTCTCCCTTGTAGGGATATTTGGGCTGTTAGCTGTACCCTTGCCGGGTTAAGGTGTTATGTTGTCGAATTCCCCTAATGGGGCCTTCTTTACATAGTCAGATATTTTGAATTATAATATCGGGATCGTGTTGGCTACGCCGACCACTTATATATTATGAAATGGGATCGTGTGGCACGCCGACCACTTATATATTATGAAATGGGATCGTGTGGCACGCCGACCACTTATATATTATGAAATGGGATCGTGTGGCACGCCGACCACTTATATATTATGAAATGGGATCGCGTGGCACGCCGACCACTTATATATTATGAAATGGGATCGTGTGGCACGCCATCCACTTATGAATTAAGAAATGGGATCGTGTGGCGCGCCGACCACTTATATATATATGAGCTATGATATTGAGATAGTTTCGTCGTTATATCCATTGATCTGTTTTCGCTGTATTTTTCCCGAGCATGCCCCCTTCCCCTTTTTAGTTGATATTCTCTGTTGTTATTTTCCGTTGCCTTGTATATATTTATCTTCACATGTTGTTTTTGGTAGGCCCTGTCTAGCCTCGTCACTACTTCGCCGGGGTTAGGCCAGGAACTTACCAGCACATGGGGTCGGTTGTGCTGATGCTACACTTCTGTGCTTTTTGCACAGATCATAGTACCAGAGCAGGAGCCTTTGGTCAGCAGTAGGAGCGTTGGGAGCTTACTTCAGTCCGGAGATTCCGAGGTAGCTTGCTGGCGTCCGCATGGCCCGGAGTCTCTCTTATCTCTGCCTTTCGTTTGATTTCCCTTGTATCGGATCAGACAGTACTATATTCTCATTCAGACTTTGTATTTAGCATTCAGTAGAAGTTCGTGAGTTAATGACACCAGATCTGGGTAGAGGTGTATGTGAAATTCCGTACTTGGGTTCTGTTATTTATGTTTCGAGATTTCCGCTTTTGTGTTAATGGCCTCGTTCTTCTTTATATTGTTAATGATAATGAGAAAAGTGTTAAATTAATTGGCTTGCCTAGCTCCTATCAGTAGGCGCCATCACGACTCCCGAGGGTGGGAAATCCGGGTCGTGACAGGCTATAACAACAAACCCAGATTTATCAATCTTCCCTTAGTAGCTTCTACCCGTTAGCTAGCCACCTGGGTAGTGTCACGACCCTAGTGCCATTTCCTATATTAAGCACAACTTAGCAATATTCCCTTAGCATAATTTAGCTTTAATCCTTAGTTTACAATAATAGTTTTAAATATAAAAACCCCCAAAAATGTTAGGAGTGCAATTAGAAGTACAAACGCAATTCTAGGCTAAACAGGCAATACAACTCCATTCCAAGCTCCCTGTGGAAATTCGACCCCGATCCACTATTCGGGTATTAGTTATTGCTACCCACTCTTCCTACCATTGTGTAGTGTTGAGACGGCCGCGATCAGTGCCCGTGTCTATCATGTCGGATCGAGGTACGCAGTTTACCTCACATTTCTGGAAGGCAGTTCAGCGAGAGTTGGGCACACGGGTTGAGTTGAGCACAGCGTTTCATCCTCAGATGGGCGGGCAGTCCGAGCGGACCATTCAGATCTTGGAGGATATGCTCCGAGCTTGTGTCATTGACTTTGGAGGCTCGTGGGATCAGTTTTTGCCTTTAGCAGAGTTTGCCTATAACAACAGCTACCAGTCGAGTATTTAGATGGATCCTTATGAGGCTTTGTATGGTAGGCGGTGTCGGTCGCCGGTTGGATGGTTTGAGCCCGGAGAGGCTCGGTTGTTGGGTACGAATCTGGTTCAGGATGCCTTGGACAAGGTCAGGATTATTCAGGATAGGCTTCGTACGGCTCAGTCCAGGCAAAAGAGCTACGCCGACCGCAAGGTTCGAGATTTGGCTTTCATGGTCGGTGAGCGGGTATTGCTTCGAGTGTCGCCTATGAAGGGCGTGATGAGATTTGGGAAGAAGGGCAAGCTTAGCCCTAGGTTCATTGGCCCGTTTGAGATTCTTGATCGAGTGGGAGAGGTGGCTTACAGACTTGCGTTTCCACTGAGCTTATCAGCCGTGCATCCAGTGTTTCATGTGTCCATGCTTTGGAAATATCACGGCGATCCATCCACGTGTTAGATTTCAGCACTGTCCAGATGGCCAAGGACTTGTCTTACGAGGAGGAGCCGGTAGCTATTCTAGACTGGCAGGTTCGTCGGTTGACATCGAAGAGTTTTCCTTCTGTTCGTGTTCAGTGGAGAGGTCAGCCTGCTGAGGCATCGACCTGGGAGTCCGAGTCTGATATGCGGAGCCGTTATCCCCATCTTTTCCCCGACTCAGGTACTTCATTCTTATGTCCGTTCGAGGACGAACGGTTGTTTTAGAGGCGGATGATGTGATGACCCAAAAGGTCATCACTTGTTTTTAACATGAATTCTGTGTTTCGAGGCCTTAAAAACCTCTTTCAGCATCACCTCAATTTGCGTGCGCAGTCCGGGCGCGTAGCCGGAAAGCTATTATGTGAAAATCTGTGAAAAATGTTGAAATTTTGACTTAAAATTCATTTAAGTTGACTTCGGTCAGCGTTTTGGGTAAACGGACTCGGACTCGTGATTTGACGGTCCCGGAGGGTCCGTGAAAAATATGGGACTTGGGCGTGTGCCCGGAATCGAATTCCGAGGTCCCAAGCCCGAGAAATGAATTTTTAAAGAAAATTATTTTCTGGAATTATTTATGAGTTTTGGAAATGAGATGTGTTTCAAATTTGATGGTATCGGGCCCGTATTAGGGTTCCGGATGCCCGGTACAGGTCTTATATGTGGTTTAAGTAGAGTCTGTGAAATTTGGTAAGAAACGGACTTGAAATGACGTGAATCGGACCGTATTTGAGAAAATTGGAAAATTTGAAGTTCTTAAGTGATTTTATGATTTTGATGCTAAATTCATAGTTGTTGGTGTTATTTTGGCGATTTGATCGCACGAGTAAGTCCGTAGGGTGTTTTTGAGGTAGTGTGCATGTTTGGTTTGGAGCCCCGAGGGCTCGAGTGAGTTTCGGGTAGGTTCCGGGATGTCCTAGGCTTAAAACATGGATGTTGCAGGTTCAGAGAAGTGCAAATCTCTGAACCCGCCAGTGCTGACCGCATTGGTTTTGGTGCTGTCCGCGGTGGGGGTTGTGCGGCCGCACTCGATTTTGTGCGGTCCGCATAGGTTCACTGGTCCGACTACGGAAGCCTATATCTTTTGATCTACAAGGAATTTTGAGATGATTCAAAAACGAAAGTTTTAGCCCTTCGTGCCTAGTTTCCAGAAAGGTAAAGAAATCACAATTTGGATATCTGTAGAGAAAGTTATGGCCAAAATACTAAAGCATGTCACTGCAGTCCACATGGAGAGCTGTGCGGCCGCAGTCGATTTTGTGCGGTCCACACAGGGGGTCTGAGAGGGGTATATTTAGACGGGATTTTCAGTTATTTTTTATTTTTCAAAATTCCAAAAACATAAGAGGCGATTTTTCAAACAACCTTTCTTCTCCAAAACATTGGTAAGTGATTTCAAACTCATTTTCTTTACTCCTTAACCTCTTTTTTACAAGATTTCATCCTAGAATCTAGGGTTTTCATGGGGGAATTGGGAATTTCGGGAAAAATCTAAGAACATTGAAATTTGGGGCGTTAGACCTCAAATTGCGGTCGGATTCCAAAATCAATTATATATCCGGGCTTGGGGGTGAATGGGTAATTGGTTTTGGTCCAAATTTCGGGTTTGGACCAAGCGGGCCCGGGGTCGATTTTTGACTTTTTGGGTAAAACTTTGGAAAACTTATTTTCATGCATTGGAGTTGATTCATTTAGCGTTTATTGATATAATTAAGTAACTTGTGGCTAGATACGAGCGAATTGGTGGTGGAATCAAGGGGTAAAGCGATAGTTGAGACGTGAATTGTGTTCGTGGCATCGAGGTAAGTGTTTGGTCTAACCTTAGCTTGAGGGATTAGGAGTCGAGTCTTATTTGTTACGTGTTAATTGTGGAGTACGATGTATAGGCATGGTGACGAGTATCTATACGTCGGTGTCAAGCATGCCCGTGAGTCTTGAATTGTAATCATTATGCCTCCGTTGTGGTTTATTACGCTTCATATGAGAATTTTATTATTGTTCCCTTGCAGGGATGTTATTATCATTTTCATTCCCTTGCCGGGATGTTATTATCATTATAGTTCCCTTGCCGGGATGTTATTATCATTATTGTTCCCTTGCCGGAATGTTTGTACTAATATTATTGTTCCCTTGCCGGGATTCTTTGATTGTTATTGATAAAAGAAATGGGAATGGGTTGCACGCCTGCAACGGTAGAATGTGAAATGGGAGCGGGTTGCACGCCTGCAACGGTAATGTGTGAAATGGGAGCGGGTTGCACGCCTGCAACGTTAATATGTGAAATGGGATCGGGTTGCACGCCTGCAACGGTGATGTGTGAAATGGGAGCGGGTTGCTCGCCTACAACGGTATCATATGTAATGGGAGCGGGTTGCACGCCTGCAATGGTATCACTTGTGTGCCTGTTCTTCTATTTCCTTATTTTGCTGGTAATTGATTTAGAGTATTTCTTATGTTTCTCTACAGTCGTTCTGTTGTTATCTGTTACTCCCCGTAGCATGTTTCCCCCGCCCAACTTTAGCTGTAATTATCTGTTTCTACTTCCGCTGTATATGATTTTAACTGCATAGGTTATTTGGTGGTCTGGTCCTAGCCTCGTCACTACTTCGCCGAGGTTAGGCTAGGCACTTACCAGCACATGGGGTCGGTTGTGCTGATACTACACTCTGCACTCTTTTGTGTAGATCCCAGTGCTGTTGACTTTGGACCGTAGATTGGGTGGCTACCTTCAGTCCACGCGGAGATCCAAAGTAGACCTGCAGGCGTCCGCAGGCCCTGGCGTCTCCCTCTACCCCTTATTTCCTATTTCATTTCCTTAATTCAGAAACAGTGTATCGTTTATTTTCAGAATATGTATGTAGTATTCCTAGATCGTCTGTGGTACTGTGACACCAGTTATGGAAGGTTGAGGTTCAAAGTGTTGTACTAGACATATATATTCAGATGATTTACTGCATTTCTTCCGCTTACTGTAATTTACGTTGTTTCCACGTTATTGCTTTATAATTGTTAAAAGGTATAAATTGGATAAAGAAGTAATTTGCTCAAATAATTGGCTTGCCTAGCTCACATTAGTAGGCGCCATCACGACTCCCGAGGGTGGGAAATCCGGGTCGTGACAAGGTCTGAAGTGAAAAAATTGCATTTTAGATGCACTTAAGACCAAATAAGTATGAACTATGAAGTGCAACCAAATTTTCATGCACTTAAGGTCACATAGGTCTGAAGTGCAAATTGTCTAGAGAATAGAAATTTGTTCTTTGAATTTCAACAATCCAATCACGATTTAACACCTAAATCTACTCCAAATGAGCTCAAATTTGAAACATAACCTCCAAATATTATCAAGAACAAACTCAATCATCAATTTGTCAAAGCAACAATAAATCTAACAAATTTATTTTGCAATTAAAAAGAAAAAGCAGAAGAAACCCTAAGTAGTAGTAAAAATAAAGTGCCATAGTAGCTCATCATTGTAAAACACCATAAACTACCTCAAAATATACTCACAAATACCATGTGAATTCACCGTCACCTTTATTTTCACATCGAAGGAGAAGAAGAAGATGATGATGAAGAAGAAGAAAAAGGAAGAGGAGAAAAGGCCCTGAAGTTATCTAAATAATTGTATTAGTTACAAAAAATTAAAAAGTAGGTACAAGTTAATGGGGGCGACCAAATAAGGTAACCGGTACAATTTTTACATAAATTTTAGGGATTTTTTCATACTCCATGTTTACATAATTGACCGACCTACCCATGTTTAGTCTACAAAATATATATATTCCACCTTAAAAGACTCACAATCCATTAGTAATGCCTTCAATCAAGAATTTAGTTACACCCTTTTCCTTTTTTCTCTCCTCTCTCACTTCTTTTCTCCAGATTGAACTTATATTAGGGATTTAGAGAATCTAATCCCTCAAATATCAACTGATGTGTATAGCTTGAGTTGGAAATTCGAATTCAACTGTGCCTAATCTGCTTTTCATCTTCCAAGAACACCGATCCTGCCTTTACTGGCCAAAGATAGCCAAAGTGATTTCACCATTAGCAAATATATGATATAAGTGATTGTTTTGTATGTATTAAAAACTTACTCGTTGTGTGGTTCTGCTACTTTTTTCAACTGTTAACCTTTAAAGAAACTAGCCTAAAGTTCATCTTCTAAAATGCAGCTGATTATCTTCTATCTATCCTTGAGACTAATTTCACCATTTGTCTAGTTTGGTATTGAAGGTCACGTCTAAATTTTCTAGCACACCGTGATATTGTTTCTTGCCTCTTATTTTCCTAAAACAAACCCTCAACAGCGATTGAATCTGTGTGCAACAGTCGTTTTTTCTGATGGAAATCATGGCTCTCAGAAGCGTTACAACATATATTTATAACATCATGAAGGTGTATACAAAAGCCATCAATGAACAAGTATAATTATATACATAATAATTACTTATACAACTTATCTACAACTTTTCTACAACTTTCATACATTATTTCTACCCAGTTATATACAACTGCAATATCATACCACTTAAATACAAATTTTTATATAAATTTTATTCATATGTCTTTTGTATATTTTGTATTTGATTTATATATAGTAAAAATAAATTTCATACAACTAATTATATATAATACAGCTTATCTACAACCTTCATATATTATTTCTATCCAGTTATATACAACTACAATATCATACAACTTAAATATAATTTTTATACAATATTGTTCAACTTTCATACAATATTTAATATATATATATATATATAAACAACAGATTACAATTTTTGCGGTGTTACTACAATTGTACTACAATTTCTGCAGTATAATGTATGTCATGTCTTCTTCTTTTTCTTTTTCTTCCTTCTTCTTCGAGTTTCAATCTGAAATTCAGCCAAAATCAAGTCTAATCTTCACCAAAACACCCTCAAAATTGAGATATAAACTCCAAACCATATTCCTAATTGTTTGCAACAACACAATCCAAACAAATAATGGTTTTTAAAAACCCAAATTCGAATTCAAAGATTCAAAGCTTTTTAATGGCTGTCAATGGTGGAATTGCTGCTCTCTTTTCCTTTGCTTTATATATATATATATATAACAGAATACAATTTTTCTACAAAGTTACTACAACTGTACTACAATTTCTGCAGTATAATGTATGTCATGTCTTCTTCTTCTTCTTCTTCTTCCTTCTTCTTCGAGTTTCAATCTGAAATTCAGCCAAAATCAAGTCTAATCTTCACCAAAACACCCTCAAAATTTAGATATAAACTCCAAACCATATTCCTAATTGTTTGCAACAACACAATCTAAACAAATAATGGTTTTTAAAAACCCAAATTCGAATTCAAAGATTCAAAGCTTTTTAATGGCTGTCAATGGTGGAATTGCTGCTCTCTTTTCCTTTGCTTTACATTACTGAAATTATGGATTGAGAGATAGAGAGAGACGTAGAGAGAATCCCAATTCTTTGCAACAACACCCAACTCAAACAAATAATGATTTTTGAAAACCCAAATTCGAATTCAAAGCTTCAAAGCTTTTTAATGGTTGTCAATGGTGGAATTGCTGCTCTCTTGTGCAAGATACGTGGGGGAAAGGGTGGGATGCGGAGATAGAAATGTAGGGGGAGTGGGATACAGAGAGAGAAACGTGGGGGGAGTAGGAGTGATTGTAGGAATTGATTAATTATCCTTAAATCCTAAAAATGTATATAATTGGTAATTTTATATATAGGAGGTAATTAAAGTGAAACTTGAGTAGGGAGGGTAATAAAGTTTCCAATAATATATAGGTATCTAAAAATCCCTAAATTTTAAGCGTCACGAGACTCTAAATTGATTGAAGAAAGCCCATAAAGTATTGTACGATGAATATAATAACCACAACTGTGTGTCTGTGTGAATATGACCTTTTTAGGTTAACTACTTGAAGAAAATTTCCAACTCAATAGTATTGGTTTCGCTGGTCAAAGGTTATTGTGTTTTAGTATGTTACGTGGTTAAACTTCTATATATTAGTATCTGTGTTTTCCTTTCCTTATTCTTTGACTTCAATACTCCAAACCTTTTTCATATTCAGTTTGACTTCCACATTAATTTTGCTCAATCCTTTTTTGGTTCCCTACAGTGAAGACATTTGAAAACCTAAATGAACAATATCTTTCTTAGCGATTGAAAATACAAAGGCAAATGGCCCCTATTTCACAGGGAAGAACGTAATTTTCTAGCTTATGAGAATGTGGATGAAAGGAAATACTTAAATAGAACAGATTAGAAAACGATATAGCCCCTCCATTTCATTTTATATAACATTAAATAGTTAGAGTATGACAAACGGTTCACGGGAACCCTATAATTATTTATCAGACCTTGTATATTTGTTAAAATTTTTATTAAATATCTATAATTACCACTTTATACTGAACCTAAGTTTTAAAGTATATTAACTTATTATCCTCGTAGTAACCCATAACTTTAAATTTTGAATTCATCACCCCTTGTTTCTTTTCACTGCATTTCAAGTCCTTGAACATTCCTAAAACTTAAAGAGTTCAATTGCCCACTTTATGCGACAATAACCTATAAGGAAGAGGAGTAGGTTTTTTATTTTTGTAATTTATAGTTTTTTATTGACAAGGGAGAAATGATAGCAAGATTTTTTTGAAAAACTTGAAGGAGAGTCAAAGACTTTTGGCCGAGCTAAAAGGAAGACTATTTCTGAGAAATTTTTGGTAAAAAATTAATGCATGGAATTCTGGATTTCAAGCCACGTTATATTGCCTTGTAAGGAATTCTTGTATTATAATGGTCAAAGATCGAAACTTTACTCATGTGATATTTTGATCATCTCATTCAAGTAATTCAGCTGTATATATCAACAAGAGACAACGGAGTAACTCAAAGATTAGGCACAGAAAGGATATATATTAATTTCAATTTGTCCTATAAAAAGTCTTTGTCAAGCATGGCTACTCAACTAAAAGCTGATTTCTTCTACCTAAAATTCCACAAAACCGCAATAAATTCAGGTCTACTCTCAAACTTGAAGGTATACGTTATAAAATAGAAGAGGACGACCGCCAGCTAAAATCGTCAAACAGAATAAGCCAAATACAACAATAAGACTGACTTATTCAATTCCTCCTGTCGATCGTTCACTTTGACATACTCCAACAAGTACATCCAGGCAGAGCTAGCATTTTGGTTACGGATTCGGTTGAATGCAGTAGTTTTAGCCAAATTCCGTATTTTTCTTTATAAATTTATTGAATATATATTAATGATTCATTTAGAACTCGATAAATTAAAAGAACTAGAATCTAGAACCCATAAATTTTAAATTCTAGCTATAACATTAACTACACATTTATATAGTATTCCCTACGGTCCACTTTAAGTGATTTTTGGCTCTTTTTACACATATTAAGAAATTCACCTTTTAACATTAATTAACAATAAAACTGACCATATTAATCTTAATTTGCTCATTGAAAATACAAACTACTCCTAGGCTCTTTACTTCAAGGACAGTGAAAGTTAATTCCTTTTTTATATTTAAGAAAATATAAATATTATGGAGCACGAAAAAAAGTCAAAAAAATCAGTTTTAAAGTGGAAGGAGGGAGTACTAATTAACACATCACCTTTTGAATTGTCAAGGATACGTGTTTCCATTTTCCGACAATTCAATGTCAAACTCTCACAAAAGCGCGGCTAGCTCCTTTGGTCAAATTCCCCGCACTTTCCCCATACTATTTAAAATCCCATGCACGTATAAATAACTGATTCTTCTGTCCATAACCTCCATTCTTTCACCAAACTCAAACAAGAGTATTTACATTAATTACTCCTTATCGATCTTTCTTGATTTTCTGTATGAGCAACAAAAAAATGACAACACTCCAGAAATTCACAGTTTTATTTCTCTCGATACTCCTTTTATCTGATTTTCATCAGAAAGCCTTGGGATTAAGAATATTAAAAGGAGAAGAATGGTTGAAACAGACGACTGATTTAATCATTCAATCACTTCCTAGAGGTCGAGTTCCATCTTCTGGTGCCAATCCGTGCACTAATATTCCCGGTGGGAAAAGGCGAGGGCGTTGTGCGTTGGCTCAGAATGAAGGAAAGTTAATTGCTGGTCAAGTTGATTTTCGTAAACAAAGTACTACAGCTTCATAATGATACCCAAAAGCAAGAATCAATCAATTAAGTCTTGACCGATTTTTTTTTTTTTTTTTTTTTTTGAGATTTAGCTAGGATATACTTTAATATTGTAAATTCCCCAATGACTTAGGTAGCAACTTCTAAGATCATTGTAGAACAATTTTCCTTTTTCCATATTTTTTTTCCAGAGAGATGTTTGTTACAGGAGGTATGGACTGTGTTTTTGTATGGTGGAGGACAGCCAGATAACATCAAATCGTGGTTGTTAACCTCCATCAAAACATTGTATTACGTGATATTCTTTTATATATATATATATAAATTCTTTCATCTTTCGCCTTCACCGACACCCTTCTTATATTGCGGTTGTTGATATTACTTTGTATTTGTTGTTATTATTCTTATTAATAAAATTTAAGTTATACTATATAATAATATAATGATAGTATTATAATTTTTATACCATTAGCGTACATATATAGTTTAAATTAAAAAATATTCCAACAATATACCTTCTAATGAAAATAAAAATTTAAATTAGAATGGGGACCCATTAAGATGACCAACTTTTAATAAGGCCTTTGAAGTTCTTCGAAATTGTCTATGCAAACTTGAGTATTTTATTTATTATTAATCTACATTCAAAATTGCGTAATGTAATGAATATAGCAATTATATTCGAAAAACTGTTGCTGCTAAATTCATTAATGATGACCGTGAGCCTATTTCTATTATATAATATAAGCATTTGGAGTTAGTGAAACTTTTAGTATTCCTAATTAATTAATTAATTGATTGTGCAACTTATTACATTATGAACTGAATTCATGAAACTTTTGAGTAGAGAAAATACAAATCGAAATACAAATGGTCACCGCCCTCTTGATAGAGAGACATCAAAGCTCACTCCGAATATATTGCTACTTTTGTTGCGGTTGCGGTTGCGGTTGCGTCTTTGTCCTCTTGATAGAGAGACATCAAAGCTCTCCCTGAATATATTGCTACTTTTGTTGCGGTTGTGTCTTCGTCCTCTTGATAGAGAGACATCATATGGTACCAGTAAATGCACCAAGGAGCTGAAACTTGTGTATCATCGAAGACGTGCGCTGAGATGATAATAAGTGCACAATCAGTGTTTATAAGAGTAATGTGGGGTTTTCACATGGGAATGAACTCACAGCTCAGGTTTCATGTTTGTTATCAGAATTCTTTAAGTTTTACTCGACCAAAGATCTTTTGAAATTTGGAATAATTTGGTTGAGACAAAATTTGGAATTGGATACTAGAGTTAGTAATGTGTTTGAAACAAATAGTTTATATCAACAAGAGTTATGGGAAATTAATAATTTCTTCATCCTTAACTACAACTCTCGAGCCTTGATATGGAGTCGATAAAAAATAATTTAGCCAATTTATTTAATTTGCTAGAAGAAATGTAGTATATAGTGATATGATGTAGAACTAATTAACTTATGACTCCAAACAAATGTAGTTTTGGAAGAGTTAACGATCTGCTATATTATTTTTATAGCTGTCCTATATTATTTTTACAGATCTTTTATGAAAAGAAATTATAATTAAAATAATAATTGCAAATAACTACAAAACTAAAAAATATCCTCCCATCTTAGAACTTTATACTTTTAGCACATGATACACACGTGCAACGCACGTGGCCAGAGACTAGTTATATTATAAGCGTGAAGTACCAAGTTAAAGATTGAAAGACCAAAATACCCTTCAAAAATTGGATGCCCTTTTTAACCTTAAAAGTCAATTAAATTCCTACAAAGATTTGTGTGCATGTGAGTTTTTTCAATATAAATGGTAAATGACCCCTTTAAACACAATAAAGTAGATTCATCGCATTATTACACTACTAGAAATCCGGAAAAAAGCGATCAAAATTTGGAGATGTCTTTCAAGAAAAGCGACCAACGTTGGTCGCTAAACTGGAGAAAATAATTAAATAATTATTCTAAATACATTAGCGACCAATGTTGGTCGCTTTTTGGTCGCTAATTTGGTCAAAAATGTTGACCGGACTGGTCAGACTTGCTTAGGTCAAACAAATACTGAAATTAGCGACCAACGTTGGTCGCTAAAGTGGGAATCCACTTATAAAATTTTAATAACTATATTATTATTTTAAAAAAATTATAAAATATAAATAAATATAATTTAAAATTAGCGACCAAAGTTGGTCGCTAACGAAAGGAGAAGCAGATAGAGACCAACTTTGGTCGCTAATCTGGGACCCAGTTATAAAATTTTAATAGTTATATTATTATTTAAAAAAAATTATAAAATATAAATAAATATAATTCAAAGTTAGCGACCAACGTTGGTCGCTCACTAAAGGGGAAGCAGATAGAGACCAACTTTGGTCGCTAATATGGGACCCAGTTCTAACGTTTAACAATTATATTACTATTTTAAATATTATATAAAATATAAATAAATCTGATTTAAATTGAGCGACCAACGTTGGTCGCCAATTTTAGTTTTCTGGATATTTAGCGACCAACTTTGGTCGCTAATTTGAATTTCTGGATAATTAGCGACCAAAGCTGGTCTGTTTCCAGGTCAACATTGGTCAAAATTAAAAATCACTTTTGTATTTACTATCTAAATAATATAAATGTAATCCGTTAACACTTTTGTAATACAAGGGATGAATACACTAAAATATACTCTAACATGCTATATCTTTTGTAATACAAGCGTGTTATACATACATACATACATACATATACATACATACATATATA
>NW_017675647.1:0-3200 GCF_001879085.1 Nicotiana attenuata
ATTAAGTCGGAATTAAGCGGTTCAGGTAACTATGGAATGGTAAAGGAAGAATGTGGTAAAAAGGAGAAAGGGATGATGTTGCATTTGTTCAGTTCCTACAGATATGTTGCGACTCCAGAACATTACACAAGCACGCCGTCGGAGAGAGGCAGTATGGGTTCCCACACCAGACGTTATTGATAAATAAGTATGAATGAACACTTGATACATAAGGAGCCAGTACGAGTGGTAAGTTAAGATAAAGAAAATAACCCAAGAGAGATTATGCAGAATATATGTATATATGAGAATGGACCAACGAGTAATTAGTAGTTGATTCAGGAAGAGCCCGGTTATGGCTAGACAAGAAGTCACAGATAAATGAATAGATCATGCAAGATAAATGTAGTGAACCGCAGCATAGGGAATTCAGTCTCGTAGATACGAGATTGCAATCATCTGAAAATTTTCAGATAGGAGTTGAGACCGTTAAAGGTACCATTTAAGTTTTATGAAAATAAGAGAGAGTGCCAATAAGGAGACAATTAAAATTTGAGATTAAAAGTAACCCTACGAGCACAAGGGCATGAAGTTATGTAACTAAGGATTATTATAGGCAAGTAAGAACAACGAAAATTTCCTTCAGGTGTGCGATATAACAAGCTCGCAACTTTACAAGAGCCAGAAGGTCTCCCTAAGTACTACAATGAAAGATTAGTTGAGGAAATAAGGAAGAAGGTTTCCACCTAAGCATAGTGAGCTAAAGAGTAAATGATCTTATAACAACAACCTTGCTACAATATTGTATACACTCCATAAGAAAGTGGCACCTATCGTGGCTAATGAATAAAAAAAAAAAAGAAATCATCAAAGGTGAGGTTTGAGATCATACGGGGTATAGGAAATTATAGTATTCGTGGGCAATAAGACAAGCCAAGTATTCATGCAACAAGTGATAGAACGACCAGGAAAAGTTAATGCTTACATTTAAGGACAACTGAGAAGGCACGAAAGGAAATTTATGGTGCTAGCAAGTTAAAGGAAGGTTGCGAGTAGTATAAATAGATAAGTGTAGGTCGTAAGGTAAAGTATCGCAGAGCAACAAGGTTTTAGGTAGATAGGAGTAAGGATGTGAAAAGGTGAGTGAGAAGGTGACGAGAATATATATGTCCTTGGGATTAAACCCATCAAAACAAGGGAATGATGATTTTCATATATAATAAAAAGCTCGGTACAGCCTGAATGAACACAGAGGAGTCTAAGACTAGGAGCAATTAGAAGAGACGAAATGCTGCCCCGTTAGTAGAATAAGGGTGTAATTGTGATAGATAAAAGGATGACATTTAGGCTTTTGATTGAGGAATAATTTAAAGAAAAGGGATTTTATGAATTGCACGGGATTGGAATACCCCCATAAGATGAATCATGTTAGGATGCTATGAAATACGGTTATTGAGGTATAGTATCGTCCCATGGTGGATCGGGCAAATCACTTCAGATGTTCCCCGATGAGACGTGAGCCCTAGTGACAATGTATTACGTAAGAGGTTTCATTTTGGATTAACATTAAGGTGAATAAACAATAGATGGGTACAAGTTCCAAAGTACAAGATGAGATTTTTCTTTTGTTATTTTTAAGATGAATAATAATGAGGAAGCACTAAAGGACTTAGATTTATACATATAGGATAAGCAGCGAAAGAGTAACCTGGAGTTGGGTAGCAAACCTCGGTAATAATAAACCGAAGTAAGTTTTATGGTATAGTATCACCTACCTAGATGTAGTAAATCCATAAGGATAGATATACAAGGCTATGAAACAAGAGATAGCAATAGTCTTAAGTTCGATAAAGTACCAAGCGAAAGACATCAGTACACCTATAGATGCCTAGAGGGACAACTTGTCATAATTCTGTATATGTTCATAAAGTGAGGCTTAGAGATTGGCTAAAAGATGGAGGAAAAAGGGAAGACGAGTCGCTAGGCACTCATACAATGACAGAGTCGTACATACTGCATGCCATAAGGTAGCAAATGTTACGATGTTGGAAAAAAAAAAAAAAATTCCGACCACAGGTCGTGGTATGAGAAAGAAGCCTAAAGGTGGGAATACCCTGGCCGTTGGATTTATTTACAGAACAGTTTCCTAGATGTCAAGGACAATATTAAGGAATTATTAAGAGCTACAGTTTATGAGACTGATAAGCGCATTAATCAACATTCGAGGACGAATGTTCCAAAGGGGGGAATGATGTTACACCCCGTGTTATCGTATGTAAGAGTACGTCATAAGTCAATTAATGTGAGCTCAGAAAGGGAATCATCTTTTAAAAGTTTAGAAAGTTAGTTCATCATGTTAATGTGGAGGTTACAAATATTTAAGATCATTAGTACTAAGTAGCAAGAGGGTTTGAAGGCTTAGAAGCTAAACGAATTGAAGAAAATAAGTTTCGTCGAAAGTCGACAAGTTGGAATATTTTACCATGTACTTTTGGGGTGATACTAGGCTTATTAACATTATAACGAGATTATATTATGAGTTATTTTAGTCGTACGATAGTTGGTGTTATGTTTTGAAGTCAAGCGAATTGTGGAACAAAAGTTGGAAAAGGTCATCACAAGTTCCATTTATAATTTGCTGACATTTAGGTCAAATGTAGATGCACTTTTCTCCCAATATACTTGGAATCAATGGATGATCTACATATCAAATTGAAGATCTACGAGTCTAGTTTCCAATGCATTAAACCGTTCTTCGATACGACATCAGGGTAGAGAGATATTTGCAGTTTTGCAAGACTGCACAGACTGTATAGTTGGCAAGTAGGTGTGTCACTAAAGCTTTTTGAGCAATACATTTCGTGTGTTATATGAGGTCTTTTTGGGACATATTATATATCAAATTGAAGGTCTTGGAATCTAGTTTCCAACACTCTTAACCGTTCGTTCATACGATATCCGGATAAAAAGATATAGGTATTTGAAAAAGGGCCAATGAGATGGTGCCAAGTAGCACCTTTTGACTTTTCAACCAAAATGGATATTTATCTTCCTATGTCATCTCATTCTTCATAATTCCAGAGAGCTCGACCAAATAAGACCCCTAGCCTCACCCTTAAGCTGTCCACAAGGTTATCCAACAAGATTATCATCCGAGGCACAAAATCACGAAGCAATAACACTAGAACGATCCCCACGACGTGAGTATCGCTATATTGCCC
>NW_017675647.1:13347-13733 GCF_001879085.1 Nicotiana attenuata
ATGCCTCTGTTCTCCAGGTGGGCGCCTGATTGCTAAAAAACTTGAAATAAATGCCTCTGTTCTCCAGGCGGGCTCTTGATTGCTAAAAACTTGAAATAAATGCCTCTGTTCTCCAGGGGGGCTCCTTATTGCTAAAAACTTGAAATTAAATGCCTTTGTTCTCCAGGCGGGCTCCTGATTGCTAAAAACTTGAAAATAAATGCCTCTGTTCTCCAGGCGGGCTCCTGATTGCTAAAAACTTGAAGATATATTAACAAGCGCTGGCATCTAAGAAGAATAAGGCAAACGATGCACCGATATATATTTGGTACTTTTATACTACATGGTACTCTCTTACTTCTTCATATGTTGTCAATCATCGACATTGGCCTTAATTCCTCATATTC
>NW_017675647.1:18561-18928 GCF_001879085.1 Nicotiana attenuata
TATTTGTATTTTTGAAATTATATCAATTAAAATGCACACAAAATGCAAACAATACACAACATCATGCAATTAATTCCCTAAAATTCAAGTAATAAAAGAAAAATCCTAATTCTAATAAATTTATAGGAGTAATTTAAGCGTGGCAAAAATCACGTGCTCATAAAATTAAATCTCATCTTTAGAGTGATAACTTTAAAGCTAAATTATATTTCCTAAAGGTAGAACCTACGCTAAATCTTGTTATCTATGAGGGTCTTTAATTTTAACTAGGTCCCATTATCCAGGAGGGTCCTGAGAATTTCAATTAATCCCTATTATCCAGGAGGGTCCTGAAAACTCTTTGGAAATTAAATCCCATTATCTAGGA
>NW_017675647.1:19036-22698 GCF_001879085.1 Nicotiana attenuata
AGATCACGGTAATCAACACACACTCTGGTCTTCCCATCCTTCTTTGGTACAGGCACCACATTAGCTAACCAGGTAGGATATCGAGTAACTCGTATGACCTTCGCCTCAAGCTGCTTGGTAACTTCTTCTTTGATTTTCACACTGATATCTGTTTTAAATTTCCTCAACTTCTGCTTGACAGGCGAGCATTCCGAATAAACGGGCAATTTGTGGACCACCAGATCGGTACTTAAACCTGGCATGTCATCATATGACCATGCAAAAACATCTTTGTATTCAAACAACAATTCAATTATCTTCTCCCTGAGTGGGGCTTCCAAATGGATACTTATTTTTGTTTCCCGAACATTCTCCCGATCCCCTAGATTGATTGCCTCTGTGTCATTCAAGTTAGGTTTGGGTTTTTCCTCAAATTGATTTAACTCTTTACTGATTTCTTCCAAAGCTTCCTCGTCATCGTATTCCCCCTCGCCATCACACTCAATTTCCTGTATTACTATTTCACATTGATTATCAAGACTAGGCCGGAGACTCCTCATGCATGACACATCATTGAAACCAGCATAAAAGGGACTGTACAAGAGAGAAAAGAAAACAAAATAAAGGCTATCAGGAAAGAAGAGAGGAGGAAATTGCATTTCATTAGAATTGTAAGATAACAAGGTTTAACTCATCCAAATGGACAGAACATAGAAATCTGAATTACAACCCTGGAAATAATCCAGATTTAATACTCAAAGGAAATTCAAAAACTAACTACCACGACTCCTTCCGAATTGGAAGAGGAGTAGCTTCCCAGTTATTGAGCTTAGCCTGAGACCCCACGAACTGCACATCAACTTTACTTGGACCTTCGCCTGGTTCCACCATATTCACTTCATCGAGCACCCTTTCGAACCTTGCGATCATCTCCTTGTCAGGTTCTATCACCACAGAATTTGGCATTGCTGTTGCTGGGCGTCGTTTAGTACCAGGCCGGACGAAAGAACGGGAAAGGCGAGGAATAGGTTTTGGAAGGGTCCACACTCTCTTCTTCATCTTTTTGGCTCTCCTTATGTCAGCAGAAGTTGGTTGAAACCTAGACCAAAAGTGTCCGGATTTCTGGGGAGAGACACTGGCTGTATGATTCCTTGCAGTGAAGCACCTAACCCCTTTTCGGGCAAGAATCTATTCCTTATCATCTCTGAGGCTACCATAACAGATGCGGAAGCTACCTTGGGCATAGGAACACCATCCCCTTCTGGGATTTTATCAACTGGAACTGTGTCCATGACTTGGTACACCCACGGACCTTTGTCATTTTCAACTTCATCGAAGGTTGTAATAGCATTACAAGCATTGTCCTCTCCATGGACCATGATCTCCTGCCGATCCCATTCAAATTTGACCATTTGATGCAAAGTAGACGGTACTGCCTTTGTGGCATGAATCCAGGGTCGTCCCAATAAAAGATTGTAGGAAACACTAACATCGAGCACTTGAAACTCCATAGTGAATTCCACCGGTCCTATTGTTAGCTCCAACACAATATCTCCCACTGTGTCTTTCCCTCCGCCGTCAAATCCCCGTATACAGATGCTATTTTTATGAATTCTTTCTCTGTCAACTTGCAACTTTTCTAGAGTGGAAAGAGGGCAAATGTTGGCACTAGACCTATTATCGATTAACACCCGAGTCACCACGGAATCTTCACACTTTGCTGTGAGGTAAAGGGCTCTATTATGTTCAGTTCCTTCCAATGGTAACTCATCATCAGAAAATGTCACCCTGTTCACCTCAAAGATCTTGTTTGCAATCTTCTCAAGATGATTCACTGTGATATTATCTGGCACATGAGCTTTGTTTAGAATCTTCATCAAGGCCCGGCGGTGTTCATCCGAATGGATCAATAAGGACAATAATGAGATTTGTGCCGGGGTTTTTCTCAATTGCTCC
The DNA here is from genome assembly GCF_001879085.1 of Nicotiana attenuata. Lineage (NCBI taxonomy): Eukaryota > Viridiplantae > Streptophyta > Magnoliopsida > Solanales > Solanaceae > Nicotiana > Nicotiana attenuata. The sequence goes on from NW_017675647.1 coordinate 20,972, forward strand.
ACAATCGAATAGTCCTGAGCCTTCATCTTTTTCAGGAACTCTTCAGCTTCTTCTTCAGTAACAGCCCTCTTTATCGGTGCCGGATTGTCTTTAGCTGCTTTAACCCTTCTCAACTCTTCAGGGGCAAAGCACCTCCCTGATCTAGTCAACCCATGAGTTTCGCACACTTCTTTTTTAATTTTCTTTCCTTGGTACATCACAGTTACCCTGTCATAATTCCACGGGACAACTTTCTCACTAACCACAGGCAATTGGGTCACCGGTTTAATGATAACTGGCTCTGCTCGAACGCCTTTTACAACCAACACAGGCTCGACAACTGCTCCTGGTATTGTCACCTTAACAGGCCCTGGTTTTATTATCCTCACTGGTTCACTGACTGTCTGGCCCACTGTGACCAAGGCTTTCTTATCAACCAATTCCTCATTTGCTTTATTTTCACTTGCTTTAATCATCATCACAGTTTGCGACGGCTTCTTGTATTCTCCCTTTTGCACTATCTCGATCATGTGAGCCTCATAATGAATTGGTAGTGGATTCTGCGTGATATTGGGAGTCTCCGGAGCCTGCACCTCTATTCTCCGTGTATCAATAAGTTCTTGAATGGCAGTTTTCAGATGCCAACACTTCACTGTATCATGTCCAGGCGCTCCTGAGCAGTACTCACAGTTCACTGAATGGTCCAAGTTTCTTGGGGGAGGGTTTGGTAATTTGGGTTCAATCGGGTTCAACATGCCCAATTGCCTTAATCTGTGGTACAGGCTAGTATAAGATTCACCCAAAGGAGTAAAAGTCTTCTTCTTCTGCGACCTATCATTCTTATATGCAGGATTGGGTTGGAAACTGGTTCCGGCGGTGTTTCTGTTGGTTCTTGGGGGTGGGTAAGTGTTTTTGGGAGTGGGTGCGCGCCATTGTGCACGGGTAGGAGGTTGGGGGTATGTCTGGGCATGATGGACGGAGAAATGGGGAGTAGGAGGTGGGTAGTAATGCTGTGGTGGGCCATATGAGGTATGCGGGTAAGCTTGGGGGTGAGGGCGAGGTTGGTGATAATATGGTGACGGACCCCTGGACCAAACTCTTGATTCTACTACTGCCACTTCTTCTTTCTTCTTCTTTCCCGATACTCCTCCGGTGCCGCTTTGAATGGCCTGCGTGGTTGCTTTGAGTGCTGAATAGCTCATAATCTTGTTGGACTTGAGACCCTCTTCCACCATACTTCCCATCTTCACGACCTCATTGAAAGTTTTCCCTACAGCGGACACCAGATGACCGTAGTAGGTTGGCTCCAAAGCCTGAAGGAAATAATCAACCATCTCATTCTCTTTCATCGGAGGATCAACTCTCGCTGCTTGCTCTCTCCAACGGAAACAGTACTCTCTAAAGCTTTCTCCGGGCTTCTTCTTGATTTTGGTCAATAACAGACTGTCCGGGACAATTTCGAGATTGTACTGAAAATGACATGCAAAATCTTGAGCCAGGTCATCCCAGGTGTACCACCGAGCATGATCTTGTCTTGTGTACCACTCCAACGCTGCGCCACTTAAGCTTTGACTAAAGTAGGCCATTAATAGCTCATCTTTTCCCCCAGCACCCCTCATCTTGCTGCAGAATCCCCTGAGGTGGGCCACCGGATCACCATGGCCATCATACAAGTCGAACTTGGGTAATTTGAATCCTGCTGGCAACTGGACGTCAGGAAACAAGCACAAGTCTTGTAAGCCACACTC
>NW_017675647.1:24514-33410 GCF_001879085.1 Nicotiana attenuata
TTTTGGATTTGGGCTCGTAAGGCTTCATTCTCTTTGGCCAATTGTTTTCTCTCACCTTCATCAGTCGCTACTTGCAAGCTATTTTCAAATCGGAGGTCTTGGACCTGTTTTTCCAATGCTCCTATGCGGGCCCTGTACTCATTTTCTTTAGCTAACCAAGCCCACTATTCTTGCGATGATTCAGCAAATTCCTGGATGTGAGGTCTTTTGGCCGGTCTTCCGAATGCAACGTCCCTTCTATACCAAGCCTGATAATCAGGTGACACATCTCCTCTGGCTCGATCTCGGACACAAGTATTTTCCGCTAAATACTGACATTCGCTCCAGACTTGGCGGACCATTGCTTCAGGAAACTGACCATCGGGGCCAATCTCAACCACTTGCAAACTAAGATCATCATCCTTGGGTACTATCTGGCATCTCCCCAGCTGTCTCAACACTCGATACGGGGCGTAAGGCTGAATGCTTCTAAGCCCCATCAGAAGGAAATGTGGTCGGGCTGCCGGCATATATACGATTTCATCAACGGGTAACCATCCAAGTGTCCACTCTATTTGGCTAGCAGTGAGGGACCGAAAATATGTTGTCCAACTCGTAAATCCTTCTGGCAATTTGACCCCTTTAATCCTTGTGTAAAACTCTTCTATGCATGTTTTCTCTGGAGACCCGTAGCTCAAGAATTGAGGACGATGACACAGATGCTCGATCATCCACATTTGTAACAATAGACTGCACCCCTCGAAGGCTGTAAGAGCACGGAAGATGTCGGCCAATATCATAGGTGCAAGAGTACTTTTGGCTTGAGTAATTAACGCGCTGACGACCCCAGCTAGTTTTATGTCAATGTTCCCATCCTTCCTTGGTAATACTAAAAGCCCCAGGAAAACCACCATAAAAGCGAAACGCCGATGCTCCTCCCACTTCTGGCGGTTTCCCTTGGTACATATCTTGCTTTCTGGGTTGTTGAACCCCCCGATATGGCCATATCGATGATATATGAAGTTCAGAGTACAAAAGCCATTTGCCAGATCTGTGTTATGGACGGTTCTGACTATCTTCAAAGAGTCTAGAAATCTGTGCACGGCTACAACTCTGGGGGCAACCAAGTATTTGTGCCTCAACGGAACCTCATCTTTCCCAATGTATCCAGCTATTTCCTCTAAGGTTGGGGTTAATTCAAAATCCGAGAAATGGAAGACGTTATGTGCCGGGTCCCAACACGTGACCAGTGCTCTGATGATATCTCCCCGAGGTACAATTTCTAACAAACCAGTAAGCCCTTTCAAATACTTTTTGACCTCGTCCTGTCCTTCTTTACCCAGATCGTTCCACCATAGACGCAACTCCAGAGGGATTTTAGTCATGATTGAGAAAGGTTCACTTTGAATCGTGCTCATCCTGCACATTTATTAAGGTGATTTAATCACTTATTTTGACCTAAAAGGAAAAAAAATGGTTATTTTTGCAAACTTTTCTTTATCTAGAAAAACAAGGACTAGGTTTTGCAGATACGGCCTTTCAGCACTTCTGAGAGGAAGATTTTAAGGTTGTGCCCGCTAACCATTTAAAAATGACTCTGGGTGGCTATTCTTGCAAAAACGGCCTTCCGACATCCTTTTGGGGACATTTGGCTTAGTTTAGACAGGAATGGCATCACCCGACTTATTTATGACACAAAATTAAAATTTGGCATTTTTTGTCTATCTTTGGAAAAGGAGAGGTTGGACCCGATGAGGGTTGCCTACGTATCTCACATCCGGTGAGAATCAAACCAGCGTAGTTCGGGCAAATAAATCTAGCTATTTTGAAAACAAGACTCTTTTTGTTTTGTTTTTGTTCGCAAATACACTATTTCTGAAAGCAAGATTCTTTTTATATTTTCTTTTTCAGTGGCAAATAAACAAACTAATTTGAAAATAAAACCCTCTTTTTTTCTTTTTTTTTCTATTGGTAACAAAACAAACTAAAAAAAACTACTTCTCTTCTTTTCTTTCATTTTCAAAAATCCGGCAGCATTTCAGCACTATTTGGACATAGGTAATTAACTACACTGCTATTTTCTCTTTTTTTTTAATATTTCCCAGATACTCAAAGTCGGTCAGCATGCGAGTCCAAAACAGATAAATGCACAAGTAGGATGCATCAGGATGGTCCATTATTCCGGGTACACCTGTCCTAGACGGACCCAACCCCTGTGTTGAGTAAGTCAAAATGCACGTGATGCAGATAAGCGTTCCTACTAGGGATCCGGCATGAGGTCAAGTTATTCTAGGTTCAAAACCTGGGTATATGTTCTAGACTGTGTACCCGAGCGGACAACTCGAGTCGAGGAGGGGCTACGTACCGGGAACCAAAAGGCCATCCGGCTTAGCAACTTGTCCGGCCTCTTTCTTATTTCAGGGTATTGACACTAACAGAATAGGGAGTCTCAACCAGTAAGCACATCCCCGGAGGTGAGAAGAGAAGGGTTTCGGCACAGTTTATATACAGTTCAGATAATATCAAAGCGGTAAACATTTGGCACATTAAGCATGAAACATGTAGGAAAATCAGATAAAGCCAAACAGAACAATTATTCTACGCTCGAATTCTTAAACCCTGAATCGAAGTTCTGGGTTTGTTTCCCCAGCAGAGTTGCCAGAGCTGTCACACCTCCTTTTTCCTACACCTGGGAGGGTGTAAAGAAGTTTTTTCAATTAAAGGACAATCGGAACGGGATTTATTATTAATATTCAGAGTCGCCACTTGGGGGATTAATGGTGTCCCAAGTCACCGATTGAATCCCGAACCGAGGAAATTATGACTCTGTTAACAGTCCGCGAACCAGAAATTCGAGTAAGGAACTCTGTTAACCCGGGAGAAGGTATTAGGCATTCCCGGATTTCGTGGTTCTAGCACGGTCGCTCAACTGTTATATTTGATTTTATCTGATTTCAAAACATGTTCTAGCTTATGTGCTTTTATTAGTAAACCGATTTTATTTTTATTTTTAATAAGAATTGCAACGTCGTGAAAATGCGTCTCGAACCACGTCGCACCAGTGCACCCGTGATTGTTAACACATATCGACTTCGTTGAGATTTGGATTTGGGTCACATAAATGTGCGCTCGAATTTAGGAAAGTAATATTATTAAAATACGTGCCTAAAGAGACTAACGCGTTATTATTTGGGGAAGGCCGTGAAATTCGCTAAACGGCCCATCCCGAAGTCTAAAAATTAATATAATATTTATTGAGGGCCCCGTAATTTGTGTGCTATATTTGGCGAGGCTCGTCTCATTTATTTTAAAGTCAACCTAAAAGCAACTACAATTCTCTACTTAATTTTATCTCTAATAAAGGGTAAAAGTCCTAATTAACTTGCCATTGGCCTAGATATGCCTTTGGGCCCAAAAACAAACGCCCTGGCCCAACTGGAGTTACATCAATTTAAACGGCTACTAAGCTTTGCCAATTGATAACTCAGAAATAAAGGATTCTGTCCAAAGTGTTAAGGGCCCAACACTTTGGGTCTAAAGTAGAAAAGTTGGCCCCAGATATGATTAAGTACGTCCAGGTATGACTGAGGAATGTAGCTTCAGGATCGAGCCCAGGCAAGGACAGCCTGAATGTAAATCCAAACGTCCCAGCCTTCCCAATGTGATTACCAATTTATACAATTATTCACTTTTCCTGGGATTCGATAGTGGTAGCAGTCTAATTGCTAGTTCAGTTAGAACAAAACAACCGTGGTGAGTTTCATCTGGATTAATGCTATGCTACCGATATTCAGGTGTTCCTTGATTAAACGAATTGGAGTTAACACTGAAACATGGGTCATTTTCAAATATTAATAACAAAAATGAAACTACATTGCATTAGCCTACGCCATACTAACAACATGTTGAACCAAATCTAAAATCACTAATCAACTGAGCTAATTTAACGATTTATCAAATTCGTATACGAATTCAAATAGCAGGAATCATTCTGAGTCGAACGGTCTGAGTTTAACAGTCCAATGAGCTTAACTATAGGAATCAACTATCAGACATGTATCAAATCAGTCTAAGCAAATGATCTAATTTAATTACACATTAGACAACTAATCATCTATTCCAAACCAAATAACATATTCGTTTAAACTATGAGTCTACAGCGGAAAGTTGCTTCAATTTCAATTTGTATTTCCAGCAGGATGAGGATATATTGTGTCAAGCTCAGAATGTGTACCTGATTTCGAAATACAAGGAGAAATAGGATAGGTCAGCAACAATAAACACAGCAGCAGCAGTTCACTGATGCTTAGCACAGCTCAGAAAATAAATCAACAGCCCACAGATGATTTCATAGCTAGCAGATTTAGGAACAATTTCGAAAAAATTAACTCGAACACCCACAGCAACTCATAATCCCAACTAAGTGACCCAAAAATGCTCAAAACCAAATGATCTACTATATCAACTCAAAATCAGGTTGAATAAAACCAGAAACAATTCGAGAACCAGCCAGTACACCTCTGAAACTTTCAGGAGCTTGAAGAATGAGAATCAACAACTAGAAATCAAAATTAACTTGAATTATCTAATGGAACAGTAATTCTTTTGTTTTTCTGTTGATTTTCTAATATTTTTGGATTTTAGAAGGTTTAAAAATTCAAATTGAAATCTGAAATTGAAAGAAGAGTTTTTGGGGGGAATTTTTTGGGGCTCCAAAACTTCTTAAACAAGGCATTTATGATGCCTTTTATAGGCAAAACTAGGGGCCTCAATCAGATCTTTATTCTCCTTTCTAATCCCTATTTATTTTCAGTTTTGGTCCTTCAATTTTTAACTTGTGTTGCAAGTAACTACCCTGAATTTCCTGAAACCTAACTTGAACCCCTATCTAGAAGTTTCTAGAGGCTTCTAGTTTATGTTACTGCATGATTTTTCTTATCTAAAAGCTATATTACCCTTATCTGGATTCTGAAATTTCTATTTTGGCAAAACATGCCATTTTTGATCCCTAAAATACCCTCAACCATCACTTAGAATTACCAGCCTATTTTAATCAGTTACACTTAACCATTTTATCCTGAAACCTAAATTTATTAAGGCTTAAACAATAATCTAAAGAAAGACCCTAATTAGCAGATTTCTAATCGAACGAATTAACCCTAACTAATATTGCACTTCAACTGATCTAAACTAATAACAAGACTAAAACTATTAAATCAATACTAATCTGACAGAATTTGATCAACAAGTAGCATAATCGAAAATTAACCAAAATCAAAACAAATTATCTAAACACAGTTAAATTGAAACCTTATAGCCCTAATTTAAATATCATGCAGGAAAAAACTACCCTAATTAAAACTAAACAAACAAGTCAAAGAAAACTCAAAAAAAATCAGAAAAGAAGAGAACAAGAAGACTTACGAACTCTGGCCAGCCATGGTTGCTTGAATCCTCCAGGATTCTTGACACGTAACATCCCTAATCGTGTGTTTTCAAAAGAAAACACGTGATTAGGGATATTACGGTCCAAAATCCCCAAGATTTCTGAGTTAGGGTTCTGCCGGAATTGAGATTTAAAATTTGTAATGTTCCGGGCAGATTCGAAGGTTTCTAGGTATGGATTAATGATGAGGGAGGGATGAGGGACATATGGTACGAATTTGGGCCGGTTTGGGTGAGTTTGCGACTTGGCCGGAAAACCTAGATTGACTATTCGAGGAGTTGGGTTGGGATTCGAGGCAAACTAAGATGGGGCTTGGAAAGAGGAGAGAAAGGTGGTTCTAGGGTGTAATTTTGGTGGCATTTGGAGGTGGACCGCCGGCGGAAACGATTTCCGGCCGGCGGCGGGCAGCGGAGGGTGGCGGCCTGAGAGTCTCTAGGGTTTGGGGTGAGAGACGGGTGACGAGGGGGTAGGGGGTGCGTTTGGACAAATATATATTAAGTGACCCTAGCTTCCTGGCCGTTAGATCATGAAACCTCGACGGCTAGGATTGATTAAGGCCAAACGGGGTCGTTTTGGGTGGTAAGGGGGACCGGACCGGGCTGGGGTGATTTGGGCAGGACTGGGAGACCGGGTTTGGGAGAAGGGTTTTTTGGGCTGGTTAATTTGGCTGAAATGCCCCAATTTGGGTTCTATATTAATCAACCCTCTTTTAAATTGTTTTTCTTTTATTTCTTTTATCTAATTTTCCCTCTTTTGTATTTCTTTTATTTCCTTTATGTATTTTATTTTGTATTTTTGTATTTATTTATTCTTTCTGATTTTATAAAATGCTAAAATAAAACTAAAAACAAATTGACTCTAACAATTATATTTCCTAATTAATTCCTAAAGAGAAATGCAAACTAATACCAAAAATGCAAAATGGACCCTTTTTGTTATTTTCTTAACATTTTGTTCTAAAACAAATTAATACTAAAATATGAAATTAAATCCTAAATGCGAAAATGCATATTTTTGTGTTTTCATTAAAATGCACAAACAAAAATGCAACAATTACCAAAAAAAATGCCACAAAATTCACAAAAAATTATAAAATACTAAAGCAATTGTTTTGCTTGAAATTTTGGGAATTATTGCTTAGGGCAAAGATCACGTGCTCACATTAGTCTCATAACTAGCCCAATTCATTTCCCTGAGACCCATTAAACCGGCCCAAGTCCACCCCAAACCCGGTCCAATGTTCCCCACCCTCAAAACGACACCGTTTGGTTCCAGTTAATCTCGGCCCTCGATTCTTTTGATCCAACGGACGAGAACTGCCTAGGTTTTGTGATATAAATATGTCCTAACACTACCCTACCCCCCTCAGACCCCCTCACCCTCCCATCTCTCTCACCTGTTCATCAGAACCTTATCCTCGCCGTCCTCCGCCGTTTGCCGCCGGCCGGAAATCGCCTCCGCCGGCGGCGATCATCCAATAAGCCCCAAAATTACACTGTTGCTTCTCCTTCACCTCCCCATCTCTAATCCACCATTAGATTTCCTCAAAACCCTCCCAAACTGCTCGAATATGCAAAACCCTAATGCCACCTCCGCCGCATACGGCGGCGCCGCCACCCAAACATTACAAAATTCACACCCCAACCTTGCTTTCCCTTCCCCATACCTATACCACACTCTATTTTCCAAAAAATTCCCTCGTATCGCCTCAGATTATGGAAACCCTAGCCCGCCGCCCCTAAACTCCACCACCTCAAGTTGGCGGTGTCGGCCTCAACCACTCCAAAATCAATACCTGAGGCCCTTTGCCTCCCCACATGATTAAATCCTGTACTAGTTCTCCTCAAACACCCCTGAAACCTATCGAATCTCGAATTTAGTTTAACCCTAAAATACCAAAACTTTACCTACGTTGAAGTCTTCGTCAAGGTTTTGTTCCGTTATGAGGTTATCTATGTGTTTTGGTTAAANCATCTCTCTCACCTGTTCATCAGACCCTTAACCTCGCCGTCCTCCGCCGCTTGCCGCCGGCCGGAAATCGCCTCCGCCGGCGGCGATCATCCAATAAGCCCCAAAATTACACTGTTGCTTCTCCTTCACCTCCCCATCTCTAATCCACCATTAGATTTCATCAAAACCCTCCCAAACTGCTCGAATATGCAAAACCCTATGCACACGGTGGCGCCGCCACCCAAACATTACCAAATTCACACCCCAACCTTGCTTTCCCTTCCCCATACCTATACCACACTCTGTTTTCCTAAAAATTCCCTCGTATCGCCTCAGATTATGGAAACCCTAGCCCGCCGCCCCTAAACTCCACCACCTCAAGTTGGCGGCGCCGGCCTCAACCACTCTCAAATCAATAACCTGAGGCCCTTTGCCTCCCCACATGATTAAATCCTGTACTAGTTCTCCTCAAACACCCCTGAAACCTCTCGAATCTCGAATTTAGTTTAACCCTAAAATCCAAAATTTCCAGTTGAAGTCTTCGTCAAGGTTTTGGTTCCGTTCTGAGGTTATCTATGTGTTTTTGGTTAAAAACACATGAATAGCCTCCGATTGAATCAGGATATGACATGCTGAAGATCCTCGCTGATTTCTGTCCGGTCATTTCGCTAGGTATTTCCTCCATCTCGTTTTCTTTGATGTAATTTCGTCTATTCCTCCATCTCTTCTTTGAGTCTGTTATTTGTTTGATCAGCTTGTGTTCCTCCAATAAGTCAACTAGTTTTGGACTAATTTAGGACTTTGTTTAGGCTTGACTAACTGTCCTTCATGATTAATTGATTTAGAAATTGTAGGGTTTTAATTGATTCTGTTTTCGTTTTAGTTTTTGGTTTAATTTTGTTATGTTTTTCTAGTTTGATTTTTTGTTTGGTTTTGATCAAATAATCCATGATTGCTGCTGATAATCTGATTTTAGTTTCAATTGCCATCACTTGTCAGTTATTGATTCTCAGATTAGTTGAATTGTTTAGTTAGTTCAATTTTTAATTGTTGGATTGGTTATAGCTGATAGTATGTAGGTATGGTGAAAGGGTTGGGGTTTTAGTTGAGATAAGGTTAGTAATTTCAGGGTATTCAGGGGGTATTTTGGGCAAACGAATTAGACATGAATGTTGTAGATTAGAGTAGAAGTCCCAGAATCTTCTAGAATGGGGCTCAAGTTTAGATTTCCGTAGTTTAGGATAGTAACTTGGGTAACAAGTTAAAAATAAGAGGACTAATCTGAAAATAAAATAGGGACTAAAAAGAAAACTGAAAATCTGAGGGTTGCCCTCATTTTGCCTATAAAAAGGCATGCCAATGCCTTAGAGAACAAGTTTTTGGAACCTCTAAAAATACCCCCCCCCCCCGAAAAACCCCTAAAAAAAAACTCCTAATACGTAACTTAAAACTTACGTAACTTTCGAAGTACTTAACGAAACGTCTAAGTATTTAAGTAAATTTAGAAACTTCCTTACCGTT
>NW_017675647.1:33862-62785 GCF_001879085.1 Nicotiana attenuata
ATTGAGATTTGAAGAATTAGAACTTGTTATAATTTGTATAATTTGGACTAATTAGGACTATTTGAACTCTTAAGCTTGTGATGTTTCATTTAGTGATAGTTGTAGTACCAAATCGTTTAATATCATTTAGTGATATTTCAGTTTAATTTGGCTGATTTTGCTTTCATTGAAACGTTAGGCACTTGAAATTGAGTTGGAAATCACAGAATGCTTGTGTAATTGATATTTGGACTGTTTCAAAAATCAAGTGTATCCTGACTGCCTCTTCTCTGTTGTGATGTGAATAAAGTCATTGTACTTAGTTAGGAATTAACATTAGAATCAATGTACCCAGACTGGAAATTGTTATTCTGGCTTAGCATCATTCAAATTAGTAACTACGTCTAGAACCAATTGTTCAATGCACAAACATCATATTGACCATCTAATACACCTCATTTTCTAGCTTATTGGTTCAAACTTGTATAAGTCCGGTTTGCTAGGTCTATGCTTCTTTGTGTTAATTTGGAGGTTCAGTTTTGGAAATTAAAATTCCCACTAGGACTGGGCATCGAGTTGGCCTTAGGAATTGAGGTCTCAAAGTACTTCTGCCCAGATATTCGTTGGGCCAGTCGTAAGCCCAAAATGCTGAAAGCTTTTTCCTACTGGTCCGTTCTTCTACTCACGTCGCCAAGGCTGATCCAGTCCCCTTTTTCATGGGTTGACCTTGAAGCCCACTCCATTAAGGCTATTCTTGGGTTGTTTCCAATGAATATTCATTTATCAATGCTAATTAATTAAGGCTTCTGCTTTTTTAGAGACAAATAAAAATAGAAAACCATAGTTGCTTTAGGTCTGCCCTTTAAATACTAAAATGAGATGAGCCTCGCTAAACATAACACATAAATTGCGGGGCCCTCGATAAATGGTTGTATTAAAATACTTAGATTTCGAGATGGGCCGTTTAGCGAATTTCACGGCCTTCCCCAAAGGTAATAACGCGTTAGTCTCTTTAGGCGCGTATTTTAATAACATTACCTCCCTAAACTCGGGTGCACATTTATGTGACCCAAATCCAAATCTCAACGAAGTCAAAATGTGTCAACAACCACGGGTGCATTTATGTGACGTGGTTCAGACACATTTTCACGGCGTTGCAAATTCTCGTTAAAATAATAATGAAAGCGGTTTACGATTAAAAAAGCACATAAGCTAAAACATGTTTTGAAATCAGATAAATAAGCCAAATATGACAGTTGAGCGACCGTGCTAGAACCACGGAACCCGAAAATGCCTAACACCTTCTCCCGGGTTAACAGAATTCCTTACTCGGATTTCTGGTTCGCGGACTGTTAACAGAGTCATAATTTTCTCGGTTCGGGATTCAACCGGTGACTTGGGACACCATTAATCTCTCAAGTGGCGACTCTGAATTTTAATAATAAATCCGTTCCGATTGTCCTTTAAGTAGAAAAACTCCTTTACACCCTGCGGGTGTAGGAAAAAGGAGGTGTGATAACGGTCCGGGACAATTTCGAGATTGTACTGAAAATGACATGCAAATGCTTGGGCCAGATCGTCCCAAGTGTACCATCGAGCATGATCATGTCGTGTGTACCACTCCAAAGCTGCTCCACTTAGACTTTGACTAAAGTAAGCCATCAATAACTCGTCCCTTCCTCCAGCTCCTCTCATCTTGCTGCAGAACCCCCTTAAGTGGGCCACCGGATCACCATGTCCATCATATAAGTCAAACTTGGGTAATTTGAATCATGCTGGCAACTGGACATAAGGAAACAGGCACAGGTCCTTGTAGGCTACAATCACTTGTCCTCCGAGCCCCTGCATATTTCGGAATGAATGTTCTAAGCTCTTAACCTTCCGTATCATTTCCTCTTGCTCAGGGTTTTTGGGAGGCTTTTCTTCTTCTGCTGAGAGATCAAGGCGGGGAGTGTAAGGGCATGGCTCTGGCGGTTTAAAAGTGGCTTCGGGTGGGTAATACTAGTTGTCATGGGTTTGGAACAAAGATTCGCTATAAGACCTGTGTAATGCGACAGGTGGGGGAGCCACAAACACAGGAGTAGTTGGTGGTGGAGGGCATGGAATTTGTTTGGGTGGTGGAGGTGGTGGTGTTTGAGAGGTGGTTCTGTAGTACTGCTGGTAAGTAGGGAAAGCCGGAGATGAGTTCACTGTGGGAGGATCTTGAGGCTGAGCTAGTGGTGGGAGGTAGGTGGGGTTAGCAGGATATGCTGGTGGTGGATGTCCCTTCGACCAGGCCTGGTACATCTCGGTCATTTGTTGCTTCAGTTTATACATCTCCTCCTTCATTGCATTAACGTCCACTACTTCCTCCTCCCTAGACGGGTCGACAATGCTTGCTTCCAATTCCTGGTTGACCATGTTTGACTTATCCTTAGAGCGGGTGTTGTAGGGATGAGTTGCCAGAATGCCAGTCAACTTAACCACTTACCTGGATTCACCAACAACAACTTTGTTAGCGGTTAGGGCATTAACAGATAGATAACCGCACATTGGGGAATGAATGCACCTAAGCAGTTAACCATTTCTATTATGCCTTTGCTTGGTTGCATGCGTCATCCCGGCGTTTCCTTATTTCTATGTGCCACTTCCTTTTTATTTTTCCATTGTTTCTTGCCGCTCTCTCATTTTGCATTTTCTCTCCTATTTTTCCATTTTATTATTTGGTTACGGTCGAATCCTATGGAGATTGCCTACGTATCACGACCCCGCGTGAATCAGACCAAGCGTAGTTCGTGAAGAATAAATGTAAAGTAGAAGCAGAATATTTTTGGGAATTTCAATTTTATTGATAGCAACTACGTCTATTACAAAGACTCAAAGCGGACAGACTAAATAACTACCAGACTCTGATGCAGAAAAGAACTACAGACTCCACCATCCCTATTCTAGCTCAAACAAAAATACAGACTCAATCAACTGACTGACTTTTAATAAAAAGGGAAATACAGACTCCAGTAGAACGGAAATACAGACTCAAATGACAAACTCTAGTAGAAAAAGAAATACAGACTCAAAAGACAATCATGAATACATTAAAGCTCCTGGTGCCCGCGGGACATCGTTCGGTCTCGCCGCGGGCCTATATGCAAGTTCCCCTTATTTTGAATCGTGCTCATCCTGCACATTTATTAAGGTGATTTAATCACTTATTTTGACCTAACAATGAAAAATGACACTATTTTTGTTCAAATTTCCAATTTAAAACAAATGGCCGGTTTTGCAGTTACGGCCTTTCAGCACTTCGGGGAGAAGATTTTAAGGTTGTGCCTGCTAACCGTTGAAATTGACTCAGGGTGGCTGTTCTTGCAAAAACAGCCTTCCGGCGCACTTTTTGGGGACATTCGGCTTATTTTAAAAAAGAATGGCGGCACCCGACTTATTCCTGACGAAATTAAAAAAATTTGTCATTTTTGGCTATTTTTGAAAAGGGGAGGTTGGACCGGATGAGGGTTGCCTACGTATCTCACATCCGGTGAGAATCAAACCTGCGTAGTTCGGGCAAACAAACCTAACTATTTTTGAAAACAAGACTTTTTTGGTTTTTGTTGGCAAATACACTATTTCTGAAAGCAGGATTTTTTTTTATATTTTCTTTTTCAGCAGCAAATAAACAAACTAATTTGAAAATAAAACTCTTTTTTGTTCTTCTTTTCCATTGGCAAACAAAACAAACTGGAAAAAAAAAACTTTTATTTTTCCTTTCATTTTTCTCAAAAATCCGGCAGAGTTTCGACACTATTCTGACATAATTGACTTTCTACACTGATATTTCTTTTTTCCTTCTTTTTTTTCTTTTTTTTATTTCTTCTTTTTTTTTCAATTTTCCCAAATACTCCAAAGCCGGTCAGCATGCAAGCCCGAGACAAATAAATGCAACACGTAAGATGCATCAGGATGGTCTTTTTCATTTCAGGTTACCTGTCCTAGACGGACCCAACCCCTGTGTTGAGTCCCCTAAGTCATATGCACGTGATGCAGATAAGCGCTCCTACTAGGGATCCGGCATGGAGTCAAGTTATTCTAAGTTCAAAACCTGGGCATGTGTTCTAGACTGTGTACTCGAGCGGACAACACGAGTCGAGGAGGGGGCTATGTACCGGGGACCCGCGGGATCGTCCGGCTAGTAACTTGTCCGGCCTCTTTCTTATTTCAAGGTATGACACTAACAGAATACGGAGTCTCAACCAGTAAGCACATCCCCGGAGGTGAGAAGAGAAAGGTTTCGGCACAGTTTATATATACAGTTCAAATAATATCAAAGCGGTAAAGTATTTAGCACATAAGGCATGGAAACATGTAGGAAAATCAGATAAAGCCAAACATAACAATTATTCTAAGCTCGAATTCTGAACCCTGAACCGAAGTTCTGGGTTTGTTTCCCCAGCAGAGTCGCCAGAGCTGTCACACCTCCTTTTTCACTACTACACCCCCGGAAGGGTATAATAAAGGGAGTTATTTCCAACTTGAAGTGACAATCGAAACGGGATTCGTTATTAAAATTCAGAGTCGCCACTTGGGAGATTTATGGTATTCCAAGTCACCGGTTTAGAATCCCGAATCGAGGAAATTACTGACTCTGTTTAACAGTCTGCTATCCAAAAATCCGAGTAAGGAATTCTGTTAACCCAGGAGAAAGTGTTAGGCATTCCCGGATTCTGTGGTTCTAGCACGGTCGCTCAACTGTCATATTTGGCTTATTTACTTGATTTTAGTACATGTTTTAACCCAGATGCTTTTAACTTTGAACTGCTTTTATCATTATTATTTTAAGAGAATTGCAACGTCGTGAAAACATGTCTCAAACCGCGTCACATAAATGCACCCGCGATTTCTGACACATTTGACTTCGTTGAGATTTGGATTTGGGTCACATAAATGTGCACCCGTATTTAGGAAGGTAAATTTATTAAAAACGCGCCTAAAGTGACTAACGCGTTATTATCTTTGGGGAGGGCCGTGAAATTCGCTAAACGGCCCATCCCGGAGTCTAGGTATTTTTAGTATAAACATTTATCGAGGGCCCCGCAATTTATTTGTTTTGTTTAGCGAGGCTCGTCTCGTTTTATTATTAAAAGGGCAAATCTAAAGCAATCTATAATTTCCTATTTTAATTTGTCCCTAATAAAATAATCCTAATAAATTTGTTATTGTATTAAAGCAAACCATAAGAACAATGGCATTCAGGCCTACATCAAAGAATGGCCGATCACAGGCCTTGGCCCAGGCCCAAACGTGCACGGGATACACGAACAGAACCTGGGCCGCTCATTAAGGCACTGAAGCCTACACATTTGACAATGGGCTGTTGAACCCAAATCCTTAAAACAGACCAAGCTTCAATTCAATTAAACAAGTAGCCACTGAAACTGCTTCAATTTATTCTACTCACATCCAGATGATACTGACCCTTTGAATTTCAATTCATGCTCATATTAATCTACTCCACTATCTGTTGGTGAATTCTTAAATATTACTAACGTTGAAGATTAAAAACAGAGGCGTGAATTTGGCAACAGTACTACTAATGCAAACTAACTATCTTTTAACTAAGTCAAACTAACATGATTAGATAAGCTGGACTATTGGAATTAACTATTGAAACAGGAAATTATATTTTTTATTACTCACATAGATTTGAAATAATTCACGAGTCATCTCACGAAATCATTCTATGAAACAAATTAGCTAATATTCATAGTACTCATATGGATCTGAAATATAGTACTCTACACAGTTCTAGTCCAATTATACAATTCAAATTACAATGACTAAATTAATTTCTAGAACAAGAGGGAGAACAGTCCAATTATACAGCTCCTCCAAACCTAAGTCATCAAATGTCAAATGCTGATACCACACATAAACTGACGTGTACGTAAACATCAACAAGAGCAAACTATCATCTGAAGAATATATGAATGAACGACTGAAACTCTAAACAATTCAGCTTTCTATTCCAACAATGCTTCAGTTACAAATTTCCTAAGTTTTAGCCATTGGAAATTGAACATGTACCTGGAAAATGAAGAAAATGTGAGAGAATAATGAGTCAGCAGTGCAGACAACAGTCAACAGCAATGGTATTTCAACAGCAGCACCGAAATTACTCTCAAACTCAAAATCGATTCAGAAATAGCCCAGGATTGAACTCAGAAACTCAACAGCAGTCAATTGATCAACAAACAAACTCATTTGACATCAAGTTTATTCGAAATCGAACTATGAAGCTACAGGATGAATCAATGCAACTTTTTTTGGATTTTTTGACAGTTTTCTATTGTTTTTGGAAAGGATCTAGACCTAAGAAAAGTCTTGAGCTCTCAGATCAGAATTTTTTAGCTCCTTTTATTTGAAATTCAAATTTTGAAGTTCAGATTTGCAGAATGGTTATTGGAGGGAAATTTTTGGGTTCCAAACTTGTTCATGAAGGCAAGGTGCATGCCTTTTTATAGGCAAAAAATGAAGCTCTATCAGATTTTTCCTTTTGCTTATTAGTCCCTCTTTTAAAATTTAGTTTTTCCCACTTAGCCCTCTTATTCCTGACTTGTTACTCAAGTAAGTGCATTTATTTTCTGAATTCTCATCTTAAAACCCCTTCTAGAATGTTCTAGGAATTTCAGGTAACAACTACAAGATTCTTCACCCTGTAATTTCTAAACTACCCTCTCAATGCCCTGTTATTTACCCCAAACTGACCCAACCTCTTTACCTCAGTTAACAACTATGGTTAAACACTAAAAGGGATTAAAATTTAACTAAGTCTGATCAACTCCTAAAGTTGCATCCTGAACCACTAATCAGAAATGGAAATCAAAGTCAGCTAAAATTCTAATACTAACTAGACTCACTTACTACACAAACCATTCAAAGAATGAAACTATAGTCAGGTTATCAAATAACAAAATTGAATCAAGCTAATCAGCAAACAAAATCAAACCAAGAACAAAACCTAAAGTAAGACGGAATTACTTAGTCATGAATACCATTCAATCCAGTGAGAGGAACTTTACTGACTAAAACGAAAAATCCAAAGAAAACCAAACTAAACTTACTGACTATGGACTAACTAACGATGACTAAGATCAGCCGAATGACAAAATTAAACCAACAGACCCAGGTCGCCAATTATGTGAACAAATCCACACAGAAAGCACAAATGATTCAAAGACATAAAACAAAATTCTAAACCACTAATGAACAAGGAATCCAAAGAAAACCAAAGAAAATTATCACTCACTGTTTTTGACTTCTCTTCAAAATTAGTCCTTCCTCAGCGACATTGGAGCGCCATTGACATTGAAATCATCACGGGGAAAGCAAAGGGACCATGTGGTATCAATTTGATGAAATTCGGAGAAACTAGGGTTTTGGCCGGAAAACATTCAAATCAATATTCGAACGGTTCCGGCCAAATTCGAGGGTCAGAACCTTGGGGGTTTGATAGAGGACACGGAGGCGGTCTTATGGTGTAAATTTGGTGGTGTTTGGACAAGGTGATGTTTTGGCCGGAAATTCTATGATTTGATATTCGACGGCCTAGGGTGGGTTTTAGGGAAAATTGATGGTGGATTTGGATAGAGGAAGGGAAGGGGGATACAGGGTGTAATTTTGGTGGCATTTGGTGGTTCTCCGCCGCCGTGGGCGATTTCCGGCGGCGGAGTTAGGGCGGCGCCGGCAGAGGGAGAAGGTACGAGGAAGGGAGCCCTTTGTCTCTAGGGTTTCTGCTATTTTGAGACATTTTTATGTAAAATCAGGATCAATTGGGGGCCGTTGGATTAAAGAGGATGGATGGCCTGGATTGATTAGATCAAAACGGCGTCGTTTTGTATATGGGGGGGTCTGGACCGGGTTAATGGAGATTTGGGCTTGGACTGGGGACCGGATTTGGGGGGCTTGGGCAATTGGGCTGGGATTTGCACGAAAATGGCCCAAAAATGGCTGGCCTGATTTGCTCTTCTTTTGTTTTCTTTTTAATCTTTTATTTATTCTTATTTTGTTTTTGTTTTCATTTGTTTATATATATTTTTTATATTTTCTGACTTAATAAAAATGCAAAAATAAAGACCTAATATATTTAAAAGTTAAACTAATTCCTAAAAATCTTTAAAAACTTTTTTATGGCAAGTTCAATAATTAAAAATGCAAAACTGGACTATTTTTGTTATTTTCTTCATATTTTGTTCTAAAAACCACTTAACCCCTAACTAATCCTAAAATATGAAACTAAATCCTAAATGCAGATGCCAAATGTATTTTTTTTATATTGTTCATACGAATTAACACAAACCCCAATAAAATGCAACAATTATCAGAAAATAACACAAAAATCCACAAAAATTGTGAAATAATAAAGAAATCATTTTTNTAAGTCATCAAATGCCAAATGCTGATACCATACATAAATCGATGTGTATGTAAACATCAACAGGAGCAAACTATCATGTGAAGAATATATAAATGAACGACTAAAACTCTAAACAATTCAGCTTTCTATTCCAACAATGCTTCAGTTACAAATTCCCTAAGTTTTAGCCATTGGAGATTTAACATGTACCTGGAAAATGAAGAAAATGTGAGAAAATAATGAGTCAGCAGTGCAGACAACAGTCAACAGCAATGGTATTTCAACAGCAGCACCGAAATTACTCTCAAACTCAAAATCGATTCAGAAATAGCCCAGGATTGAACTCAGAAACTCAACAGCAGTCAATTGATCAACAAACAAACTCATTTGACATCAAGTTTATTCGAAATCGAACTGTGAAGCTACAGGATGAATCAATGCGACTTTTTTTTTGGATTTTTTGAGAGTTTTCTATTGTTTTGGACAGGATCTAGATCTAAAAGGCTTGAGTTATCAGATCAGAATTTTTAGCTCCTTTTAGTTGAAATTCAAATTTTGAAGTTCAGATTTGCAGAATGGTTGTTGGAGGGAATTTTTGGGTTCCAAAACTTGTGATTCAAGGCATTGGTGATGCCTTTTTATAGGCAAAATGAGGAGCAGCCCTCAAATTTTTTGTTTTCCTTATTAGTCCCTCACTTATTAACTTGTTACTCAAGTTAGTACCCTGAACGTCTAAAATTGGGACTAAAGTCCTATTCTAGAAGATTCTAGAGAATCCTAGTATTAACTATCATGTTCTACTCAATTCCAAATGTCTGAACTACCCCTGAACTTACACCTAAACTACAGCTATAACCAAACAATTTCCAACTATAGGGGTGGATTCTCAAATGTCAAACAAAACTAGACATTACTTCTATTTAACATTCCTACTGACCATCAATTAATCAATTAAATAATCAGCATTATTAACCAATCCAAAGAAAACGAACAGGATTATTAACTACTAAGGAAAGGAAAACAGAATAAAAATGAATAACCATGAATAAAACTAAACCAAATTAACGAACATGAAGTAAAATCATGGGCAATCAGGAATCAGTCACGAATTAAACGACACAGAAGAATAAAGATTGAGATCAAGAAACAAGCAAAACACGTGAAAAATAAATAAAAAATGATACCAGGATCAATTAAAAATTAAAAAAAAACTTACTGATTTTTTCCTTTTGATCGATTTTGGAAATTGGTTTTTTTTGAAAATCCAATCACCCGAATTTTACTTTGAAAACCCTAGATCCAAGACTTCACGAGTTCCGGTTGGATTCTTGTAAAATAGCCATGTATGTGGGGATTAGGGTGGCTCGGGGATTTTGTGGTATCACTTTGGAGTAGTTTGGTGCAACTAGGGTTTTGGCCGGAAAACTTAAACTAAAATTCGAGCAATTCCGGCCATGTTCGAGACGGGACCTGGGGGGTCTGATAAAGGATGTCACGGCGATTATACGGTGTTAATTTTGTGGTGATTGGGTTACTTTGGGTCATGGCCGGAAAATTTCGATTCAAGATTTGGGACAATCGGTTATGATTCGAGGGATGGGATTTGGGGATTTGGAAAGAGGAGAGGGAAAGGATTTAGGGGTGAAATTTTGGGGCGATTTGGGGCTTCGCCGCCGCAGGCGGCGATTTTCGGCCGGCGGCGTTAGGGTGGAGGGCGGCGGATTTGGACAGTTTTATTAAATGCCTGAGATTGAACTCAAGCCGTTGGATTGGAGTGAATAGACGGCCTGGATTAATTGTCATCTAAACGGGGTCGCTTTTGGCCAAAGGTGGAACTGGAATGGGTAACGGGAGATTGGGCTTGGGCGAACGGGTTCCGGTGGGGGATTGATTGGGATGGGGAATTAGATTAGGATTTGGCCCAAATGTGGGCATATCACTAAACCTATATTTCCCTTTTACTTTTAAATTATTTTTTTTCTTTTCCTTTTATTCTTTTATTTATTTTTATTTTCATTTTGTATTTTGTGTTTTCTGATTTTATAAGAAAAAAAATGCAAAGTTAAAATCCTAATTTATTCCCAAAACTAAACTATTAAAAAGCAAACCTATGAAAAATTCAACATTTATCAAAAAAAAATGAACTCTTTTTGTTATTTTCTTTATATTCTGATTTAAACGTAATTTAACAACTAATTAATCCTAAAACATTAAATCCTAAATGCTAATGTCAAGTGTATTTTATGTTTTCATATGAATTAAATGTACAAATAAAATGCAAACAATTAACAAAATATAACACAAAATTCACAAAATTGCCAAATAATTAAAGAAATTATTTTGTTTGAATTTTTGGGAATGATTCATGTAGGGCAAAAATCACGTGCTCACAAGAATCCCTGGACCAGACGTATAAAATATTTCCCTTCGCGGATTTTGGCTAAAAACTCCATTTTTGAAGACGGGAAACGAGCTAGGGTAGAGAATTCAAGGGAAAATCAAGGTGAATCAGTTGGATTCGGAGCATCCGGAGACCGATTCGAGGGGCAAAGGCATTGCGAGCTAGATTTCGGGCCGGATTGAGGTGAGTAATGATTTTAAATGCTGTCCTGAGGGTATGAAACCCCGGATTACACAACGTTCGGCTGTGTTGAGGTGACGCANAAATATATTGTGGGGTTGGAAATAGGCCATGCATGTGACACTAAGTTGTAGTATGAGGGTTGATAGTTTCCAGCAGATCTTCGGAGACTTACTAGGTAGCTGCTTGGCGATTCGCAACCCAGTGCATTCTCCCTCTAATTTATCTCCTTTCTGATTCATTTATGTAGTAGTGGAGTAGACTTTCAGACTTGTAGTATTGTTTTAGATGCTCATGACTGGTGACACCCCGATATCGGGCTGTTGTTGGTTCTAAATTCTGAAATTATACTGTTAACCTTTATTTTGGGATTTTATTTATGTTAAAGATTTAGTATTTATTATTTTAATTGCTTAAAGTGAGTGGGAAGTGTGTCGGCTGGCCTTGTCTTCACGAGAGGCGCCATCACTACCGGGTCCGGGTTTAGGGTCGTGACATTTCTTCTTTCCCGGCATACTCAATCTCTCTTCACTCACCTCTCTCTTCGTTCTCCCTAAAAATTACATAACTTTTTTGTACACACTCGTGATAATCCTCGCATTCTATGTCATTAGATTTCGATTTTTGAGTTAATTGACAAAAGGAGGTTAAGGAACCACAATAAAATTTGGCATATCAGTCCAAAAACTATCAGATCTTGCCTAAAAGAGCATCTCAGAGGACCTCGTCTCATATTTTCTTATTTCTCTAAGTTTTTGTTTCATCCTTTGCTACTAATGAAGCTCAGATTTGAATGCCAAAACCTCGCCGGAAAAATTCAACACCAGCAACCACCGAAAACTGTAATGTGGTGATGGACAAAAGGTGTTTTCTAGTGTAAATTTGTATAGGTAGTGTTTATACACACTTATACAATATTGTATAAACATGTATAAGTGTGTATATATGCGTACAACGTTGTATAAATTAGATATATTTTTAATGTATTATAGTGTATATACATTGTACATGTATAATAGGCATCCATGGATGTTTGACACTTTCTTCTTTGTCTTATTTTTCTGATATACATTATTAGAGATTGTATATACCAGTATGTACAAAGTCATACATCATTATACATGTAATGCACATGTGCAGTTAGATCTAAAATTAAAATTTTATATGTTCAATTTATGTATAAATCGACCTTTCTTGTTGATTTATTTGCAAAATGATGAACGTGCAATAGCTTTTTCAATTTTTTTTTTTTTTATTTATGCTATCTGGAACTTGGAAAAGAAGAAAATTTAAGGTTTTCAAGTTGCATTATATATGAATTTGAATTTTTTATAGCTGGAATATGAATATTATAAATTTGGGGAAGAAGAATAAAAAATCACCGAATTTTCGTGCTTGAAGATCTGCAGAATAAAAAAATGCTTATTTTTCAAACTTTGGCCTATTGTTAATGGGCTACAAATTTGCAAAGTTGTAACTGGGTTATTCTGCTGCAATGCATATAGGTGGACTGTATTTTTATGTAATTCTCCCTTTTAAAAAAGACTTTTGGTAAGAATAAGTTTGTGTTTAACTAATTAATTCGAAAAGCACTTTTGAGTAGCAATTAGTGTTTGACCAACCTTTTAAAAAGTACTTCTAAGTGTATTTTTCTCAAAATTATTTTTCAAAAAAGTGCTTTTGGGGAGTTATTATTAGGAAAAATTTCACATAAGAACAACTGAGCTCCCTGCTTTTTAATTTTACAACCCATATTTTAATTTACAATGAACTACCAAAAATAATAGGCTAAGATTCAACATCGAACTCCAACTGGGTTTAGAAATTACTATTTAATTTTTAAAAAAGATTTCTAGTGCTTTTAAGTTAATTTTTGAGTCAAGTAACTGTGACTCAAATATTAGTTCAACAAACCAAATCCATTTGGATGGTGAAAATTAAATTTTTAACAAGCTTAAATATGTGGGTTTAAATTTAGAATTTGATTTTGTGAGAAATTTGGAGGGGGTGTTATTTAGACTTGTTATAAATAGTATAAGGAGGTTGTATAGAAAATTTGAAGTCATTTAATGGAGATTTGGACTGGTTTTGAAGAAGAATTGTAACTGAAAATCGTGGAAGAAGTTCGTCTACAGATGCTTGTATAAAGGTGTATAAAAGTGTATAATAGTGTATGAGATGTGTTTATACACTCATATACACTATCATAAAAGATTATACATAATTATACAAAAAACTGACTTCGTCTTCTTCCTTGCGTCTTTTTTAAAATTTAACTCAAATCTACTCCAAATCACTTCAAATTTAATGTTTGAACTCATTTTGATAATTTCAATCAATTTGAACAACACCCAAACCAAACAACTAACAAAACTCAAAAAATCTTATTTTCGAAAGCAAAGCTTTGAATGGCCTTCAATGGTGGACTTCTACTCTTCAATTTCTTACATTGCAACTAGGTGACACAGGGTAAGAAGCAGCAATGACGGACGGCTGTTTGAAGCATATGTAAAAGATGTAAGAAGAAGAGAGAGTGAAAGCAATGGTTGTGAGAACACATATTTAACTCCATAGCTTTTAGAAGCAATGGTTGTAAGAACACAAGTTTTGAATTTGCTAGTGCTTTCAAAATATGTACAATATGGACTAGGTTGGGTAAAACTTAAAAACATGAGCCATTTTTTGTTATGGTGTGAAGTCATGTGTATTTACTTGTAATTCTTTCTTATTATTAGCTTATTTGGCCAAGCTGCAAAGATCAACTTGTTTTGCGAAGTGTCTTTTCTCAAAATACTTTTGGTGAGAAGCATTTTGTGTTTGGCTAATTAATTTGAAAAGCACTTCTGAGCAGCAATTAGTGTTTGACCAAGCTTTTAAAAACTGTTTCTAAGTGTATTTTTCTCAAGAGTGCTTTTCAAAAAAGTGCTTTTGGAGATAAGCTATTTTTTTCTGCTTCTCCAAAATTGCTTCCGACTCTCCTCAAAAGTACTTTTTTTTCTTTCAAAAACTTGGCCAAACACTTCAACTTTGAAAAAAAAATACTTTTAAAAACAAAATGCTTCTAGGATTGGAGAAGCTTGGCCAATATATGTCTGCTTCTCAAAAATTATTTTTTTTTCTATTCAAAAATACTTTCTTTTTTTCCTAAAAGCTTTGCCAAATACATTAATTTTGGCTAAAAAGCATTTTAGGCTAAAAAAAAAAAAAGACACTTATGGCAAAAAGGAAACTTAGCTAAACAGGCCAATAGTCTGCTAGTGATATTTCTTGGTCCCTGACATGTGGCCGGGCCCAAGTAGAAATAGATTGGGCTTATATAATCTGTATACGCAAGAAGGAGAGAAGAGTGCGAATCCATTAGTTTTTGTCCAATTTCGATGGCCTATTCTGGATAAACAAATGAAAGAACAAAAGTTGAAGGTTGTTTTACCAAGTGGAAGTACCCCTTTGATTTAAATACAAAGATAATTTCCTTCTTTCTTACTCTAACTAGTATTCGTACCCGTGCGTTGCGCAAAAATTTAAGAAAATAAAAAATAGTAACAAAATTTACTTGAATAATACTGTAGTCACAAATTTACTTGTATTTTTCTTTATTATATCATCCAATATTTAGTATTATTAAATTGTTAATAGAAATTTTTATTAGCATATTACTTTATTTAATATTTTTCTCTGCAACTTTATTTTTGTAATGTAATAGAAAATATATATTTTATTACTCTTGAAATAATTTTTATTTTAAATTTTATTCTATTGTTCTCAATAATATTGTCTGAATATTAATGAACAAATTCTCGATTAAATTAAAGGGATTTATGTATTCATCGAATAATTTTTTTTATGCATTTATCTTTATTATATCACCCATGTTTGAGTAGTTAATTTTAGGTGGTTAATTTCGTTGTGTCTTTTTTTAAATAATTTTTGAATCTCCAAATTTGTTGGAGCTTTGTCCTAAAATTTATCACTTTGTTATTTTTTTGATATTACATTTGAAATTATCACAATGATTTGCTTCTCCTATTCTATATAAATAGAATAGATATTGTCTTAATGAATAAAATCTCTATTAAGTTAAAGAGGCTTATATAGTCATCAAATAACTTTTTTGTTATGTATTTTATTTATTATATTATCCAATGTTTAGTATAGTTACATTTATAATAGAAATTATTAGCTTATCACTTGTTTGATATTTTTGCCTGCTAATTTTTTTGTAATATAATAGAAGATATATGTTTTATTACTCTTAAAAATATTTTTTTAATTTTAAATGTTATTACATTTTTCTCAATAATATTTTTTGAATTTAAATGAATAAATTAATTTATTTCAAAAAAGAAAAACGAAAATGATTTTAAAAAATAAAATAAAGAAATTAACTAACCTAAACCAACCCTCACCCATGTTTGACTAGTTAATTTCTTTGTTAATTTTCAATACATAATTTTTTTGTTATTAACTAGTTATGCCAGGTGACTTTTTCTAGGCTACCACTTGGATTAATGTGGTACCTTTTACTTTTGCTTTTAATAATATATAGATAGATTATTCGCATATTACTTGTTTAATATTTTTGTCTGCTAACTTTTTGTAATATAATAGAAGATATATATTTTATTATTCTTGAAAATATATTTTATTATGTTAAGTTTTATTATAATTTTCTCAATAATATTGTTTGAATTTTAATGAATAAATACACTTTTTATTTCAAAAAAGAAAAACGAAAATGATTTATAAAATGAAATAAAAAAATTAACTAACCTAAACCAACCCTTACCCATGTTTGAGTAGTTAATTTAGGTAGTTAATTTCTTTGTTAATTTTCAATAAATAATTTCTTTGTTATTAATTAATTATGCCATGTGGATTTTTCTAGGCTACCACTTGGATTAATGTGGTGCCTTTTTTTTCGGCTTTTAATAATATATAGATATAGATATAGATTTGAATTAGCAATTTTTTATTTTTTTATTTTGATTTTTATTATAAAATAATTCTAAAGTTCCAACTTTGTTGGAGCTTTGTCACTTGTTGTCTTATGGTTATACCACTTGGCATCATATAATTATTTATTTATATATATATATATATATATATACACACACACACACACACACACGCACACACACACTACAATATTAGAAAGAAACTATTCCACAATTTGAATTAAAAGTTTTTATTATTTTATTTCATTTTTTATTTTAAAATACCAACTTGCAACTACTCCCCAATTTGAGTTGGTAATTTTTTATTTTTTTATTTTAAAACTGCAACTTGAAACTACTCCTCGATTTAAATAGGTAGTATTTCTTCTTCTTTTTTCGTTTTTATATTATAGCTAATTTTATTTATGTATTTATTTATTTTTCATTTAAAAATAATTTTAAAACTCCAACTTGAAACTACTCCCACCCAATTTGATTGGGTAGTTATTTTTATATATATTTATATTTTCGTTTTTTTATTATAACTAATTATAAAATATCTATATTTATTAATTCAAATAAAGTAACAAATTTTAATATATATATATATATATATATATAAAATACAGGTTGTGGCTTTTTATTTTTTATATTTTTGTTTTTATAGATATTTAAATTCAAAAATAAGAACTAATGACTAATTATTAACTAAATAACTAATTAGTAACTAATTATGTTATGTGGCTTTTTTTTAGGCTGCCACTTGGCTTAAGGAGAGGACAAAGTCCTCTGCTTTTAATAATATATAGAATAGATATAGATTTGGGGACGTTAAGAAAATAATTAATAGTGTTGTGCCCTACTCTAATTTGAAAATAAGTTCAAGTTATATGTACTAGCGGTGTGAAAAATATATATTATACAGTGTATAAGTTACTTATTTTCTCCGTATCTTCTCATCTCTTAATCAGAGTCGAACAAACAGGGACTATCAAGAGGCCCAAAACACCAACTCTAATTGGGTTATCAGTGAAGGAAGTGCACAAATAGTCGTTTTCAGGACACATATTTAAAGAATAATCAAAATTTACATATTACTAAAGTTTAGCCACCTCATATCAACTTCAGACCGTCAGGTCTGAAGCTGAAATTGCGGGTCTGAAATTAACTTCATACTCTCTGCCAAAGCCTAACTTTAGATCCGACATTCTGAAGTTGACCCGAATGTCTAAAGAAGAAGCAGCAACAACAACAATATGGGAATTTTCAAGTGTGCCAAAATGGGATCTTCACACAAATAGCCGATCATATTTACAATTTTTTTAGCTTTATACATAATTATGGTCACATAATACATAAATTATGCATATGTTATACCTTCACCAGCCATTTTTAGTTTAAACTGTTTGATGGATGGCTATTTGGGTTAATTCTTCTGCCAAAATTGGCTAAATTTTAAATAATTTGATATGTTTTTCCTATTTGTTCAAATCACCCATCGAGCTCACCTATCTTACGGCTCGGATTTACTGGTCCTACACCAATACAATACTCGCGACCGCAGAGAATCAAAGCTCTTTCCTTCTTCCTCTTTTGCTTGTTAACAGAGATCCCTTAACTAACGACTCCTTCCTTGAAAGAGACATCAAAACTATACATTTCCGATCTGGAAAAGCAAATTCACATAATTTCCCTTTCATTTAGCAATTTTCACTCCGTCCTTATAAAAAATTTTCCCCAAAAAGGTTTCGAATTCTATGCATTTGGATGAATTGATTGATCTCTAGGCTTTTATTTACTGTTTCAGTTATTCCACCAATGGCTTCGTGGCTTCGAGCTGCTGAAGGTATGATAATTTTTTTTTTCGATTTTATTTAATTAACATTGTTTAAGCGGATCCAGAATTTCATTCAGTTGATGCACTGTTCAATGTATTTTGATATCTCAAATTTTTTGATATGTGTGTGTGTGTGTAGGTGATAACTTGATAGACTGTTTAATGTATATAGATGTCTCAATTTTTTTTATCAGTTCTTATATGTGTGTGTGTAGGTACACGTTATATATATACACATTTAAGATGATTTTGTAGAAATGCCCT
Source organism: Nicotiana attenuata (assembly GCF_001879085.1). Taxonomy (NCBI): domain Eukaryota; kingdom Viridiplantae; phylum Streptophyta; class Magnoliopsida; order Solanales; family Solanaceae; genus Nicotiana; species Nicotiana attenuata. The sequence continues at coordinate 51,844 of NW_017675647.1, forward strand.
ACCTGAAATAGACTAGCGAATGTATTTTAGGTGTAATTGGTAGTTTAGCGTGCCTTCTTCTATTGTTAGATATGAATTCAATCTGCTTGTAGTGTTTGTTAGGGGCGGATGTAGGCTTTAATATAAGAGTTTGGGGCCCAAACCCTGTATTTGTATTAAGAAATCACTAGACATGAACAAAAGTTGAATTCAAAACCCAGTTACTAGCACTTGAGGTCGCTGTCCTAGAATCCAGAAGTCATAAAGTTCAAATCCTGGATCCGCCTTTGGTGTTTGAAATCCTGGATCCGACTTTTGTGTTGGTAAAAGGTGTTAAATTTTCATTTTGATAATGAATTCGAGAGTTGTGTTGTTTTAAATACATGCGGCAATATAATGCTTAGCTTCTTTAGTAAATGCAATTTATGTTTCAAACGCAATAGCTCGAGCTGGGTGACGCATAAAGTTTGAGTTTACTTGGAGGTTTGTGTTGAAATTTGGAATTATGAGATGTAGAATGAACAGCTCCGGCTCTTTTAATGTGGGAAAATATACAAATTTGTGTTTGTACTATCCGGAATTGCTCAATTTTGATATCGTTTCACTTTTGGTCCATTCATATCCTTGCTTTTAAAAATGGCTCATGTTTGCCGTTGCCATTAACGGAGCTCCAGGCGTTGGTGGACTCCGCGTATTGAAATTCTTTGAGAAAATAGGTCCAGGTTTACTCAACTTTTGACTGTTGTTTAAATTTACCCTCAGGTTTGAGCTCTTTTAAAGATCAAGGTAAATAATGAGACCTTTTCATGGACCAAAAGTCTAACAGAGGACAAAAATGCTCAATTTCAGAAAGTACAAAGCCAAATTTATCCTTTTTCCTTTATAATGTTGATAAATTATAAGTTGCTCAAAAATTTCCTTGTCCTTTTGGTTTGATTCTTGATAGTTTTTTCTGCATTGTGTGTCCGTTGGTGTGCATACCACTCTATAATTATGAATGGAACTTGATCCCTGTTCAAAAAGTCAGTTTCCGCGCACTACCAAAGTGCTGTTTTAAATACACCCTGCTATTATGAATTCTCAAAGTTCTCCTTACTTCCCATGTTCCAATCTGATTTGAAGAATGAGAAATTATTAATTAACAACCAGCTTCCACTAACAGAATGTACTCTTGTAAGTGTTATTCGGTAACATGTATTGATGGATGGATGAAGGATGCATGTTAGTTTCAATTGTGTCTTTTTCTGGCTCATCAACATGGAAGATCTTTCCAGATCTATTATGATTTCCTAACAGCTGAAATTTACTTTGTTACGTCAGATTTGTTTGAAGTTGTAGATAAGAGGGCAAAGAGCGTAGTCGGCGAGAAATCCGATGAACAGCCCAATGTTCGGAGTCCAGGTATAACCTTTATAGTGTTTCTTTTTGAGTTTGTAAAATTTTCAACCTCAAGGTGCAGCTTTTGGTTTCTGCTTTTGAACTGGTTTAGAACATTCCTGCTTAAGACTTCCTGTAGTTTAGCATCAGAAACGAATATCTTCTAGTGAACCTTCAGAAGAATTCTGAAAAGGCAACAAGCTAGCCAAGGGATAGCACAATCAGATTTTGTCTCCAATAAATATTAAGCTACACTACTTACTGAAAACAGTAGGGTACTTCAAGATGCACATTTTGGTTTCTATTCGTGATCATGTTAATTGGAAAAGAAAAGTGGTCATCTAAGCATCCTATAACTTTTCATATATTACATTATTATATTTAAAGTAGCCTCTGCGGATGGTGAATAAATCATTCTCTTTTTTTTTCTTTGTCTTAGTTCCGAATGAAAAAGGATCTCAACCAAAAAGGTCACGGCAAAAAAAGAAGGTAGTGTTTTCGTTCTCAGTACAATGATATTTTATCTACTGACAGTTTTCAGAATTTTAATAATGAGGTTCTCTGCAGCCTCAAAAACGACTCTCTTCTAATGAACCTTCAGAAACAGCTAAATTTGAAAGGGAACAAGCTAGCCAAGTGATGTCACAATCAGATTCCGTCTCTGATAAAGACAAAGCTATCCTACTCACTGAAAACAGTGGGACAATTCCAGGTAGTCCTAGTGGCAAAACTAGCACCGAAGATAAGCTAAAAATTGCTGAAGATGGTGCCTTGTCAGACACTCCTATATCTGAAACAACCTCTAACAATGAGTTAAATCATCATGCTGATCACGCGGAAGTAGCAGAACCTGTTGATGTAAAAATTGTGAGTTCAGAATCTACTAGTGAGCATACCAGCGGAAACACCTCAGATGTTCCTGGAGAGACTCCTTTGTTGCCTGCTGTGAAAGTGGTTGATGCTGTGCAGGACAACTCTCCAGTAGATTCCAGTCAAAACACAGTTCTTCGTGATGCTGGATCTCCTGCAAACTTTGAGCAGGAAAGATCTAAGTCTTTAACTGCAGATGAACCTGTTAAAGTTGATAGGCAGTTGAAGGATGATAATACCAATGCTGAACCAAATCCTGACCAGAAGCAGCTTCTAAAACATAAAACTGTTAATCCGGACGAGAAGCAGCTTCCAGAACATAATACTGCCACGAAAGTACAAGAGCAACTTGATGAGGTAGAGTCTGTCTTGTAAGCTAACTCTTGGTTTATCTCTAGGTCTTGTGATAAGTTCTTTTGACCACATTTATTTTTTCAGGCTCAGGGACTGCTTAAAAATGCAACTTCTACCGGTCAGTCAAAAGAAGCACGGTTAGCCCGTGTAAGAATTCATTACTTCATTATCCTCTGATTTAGAATTAATTGTAATGACTTCGATTTGTGCATAGTTTTTTAAAAATTCTGCAAAAAGAAAAATTCAAAAAATGCATCTGTTTAAGTTTGTCAAGAATTTATGGCAAAATGTTTTTTCCAAAAAAATATTTTTGATGCAGTTTAGAGTGTTTTTCAAAGAAATAGCTGCTATTTAACTCTGAGAAACAACATTTAATCTGGTGATTAGTTGCTGAATTTACCTTCTGTTTCATTTTTCTTCACCAAGTACATGGAAAATGGTGCTGGCTGTTAGTACCTGTAAGTGCAGTACTGTCTTGCTTTCATATATGAATTAAATTAACCTTTGAACAAAAATAAAAAAGATGAATACGCCAATACGGTTTGTTCGAAGACTTCATGTCAGCAATGTTGGTTTCTCATAAGTCAGAAATACGTGTAATATTCATGTTGTAAAGATTAATGAGCAAGAAGTCTCCATTTCGCTCAAAAAAGAAAAGAGAGAGAGAGCAGTATTCCTTGCTAATTTGAATTATGCTGTAGAGAGTCAATAGATTAAATATTACAAACATACATAATCTCATTACATCCTAATTTATCTATCACGAGTATGAAAACATGTTAAAACTCCTGATATGCATAATTGAGAGGCTGCTTTGCTTGAGAAACTTTGTGAATGACATAAATAGTTGAATAGATTCATTATCACGTTCATAATATAATTAACAATATTTTTCGTTTTTGATGTGTTTATCAGCTGCTGTGCAATAGACTCTTGTTCTGTAGAAAGTTAAGTTTCATAGCTTATCATGCTTTTACTCAAACGCGCAGGTTTGTGCTGGACTTTCATCACGTCTCCAGGAGTATAAATCTGAAAATGCTCAGCTAGAGGAGCTTCTTGTTGCGGAGGTGAATATGAGCGTCTAATTGGAGAGTACCCGAGTTTTTAAATCTCTGCATTCAAGTCCCTATTGATTATATGCCGTTTATTCTGATGTGACAGAGGGAGTTGAGTAAATCTTGTGAGGCTCGGATAAAGCAGCTTCAGAAAGATTTATCTGCAGCCAAAAAAGAGGTGTCCAAAGCAGAGTCCAGTATGGCTGAGGCTCTTGCTGCAAAGAATGCTGAAATTGAGGTTCTTGTTAGTTCTACAGATGCACTTAAGAAGCAAGCTGCACTATCCGAAGGAAACCTGGCATCCTTGCAGGTTCATTTCAAACTACTTGTTAGCCTTTAACTTTTACCTCTAAAAAAAACTACCTGTTAGCCTTGTACCACGGCACTTGCAGAGTGACATTCCGTTGTATCTGCATTTTGTGCGAGTATATCATCTATGTCAGTCTAATTTATTATTATGACTTCAGTTTAAAATTCTAATGCTTGGAATTATGTGTCTATTGGTGGTTTCCTAGGCCAATACAAGTGAAACTTCTACAGTTAAAAGAAAGGACTTACCCTGAGGACTCTGTAGTTTTACCATTCTGATCTTGTTGAACTATCAGTATTTTTACCACTGTGTGCCCAGAAATCAGTTATGTCAAATGGAAAGGAAGGCTGAGTTTTGTTCTGCTTTTCTTCAGGCTAATATGGAGTCTTTAATGAGAAACAGGGAACTAACAGAGACAAGGATGATGCAAGTATGTGGATATCTATTCACGCATATTTTGGATATTATTTATTTTGTTTTGCTTCTCCTGAACACCTTTATTCCTTAAGGTTTTCTGACTGTGTTAGAAAATTATTTGTTCAGGCTTTACGGGAGGAGCTGGGTGCTGCCGAGCGAAGAGCAGAAGAAGAGCGTGCTGCTCATAATGCTACCAAAAAGGTTTGTAACTGAAAACTAACTTGCTGAGTATTCTATATAAAGCAGTAGCAACATGTTTGTCTAAGGATGTTGAGAAGTGATTTAAAGTCTTAAAGCGAGAAACAATTTTATATCCTGAAATCTGCATGAATAATTTAAGTCAAAATAGCAGAGAACTTCTCATTCCTCCCTAATATAGGTTTCTGTTTTAAACTGCATAGATGTGTTTCCAACGCCGCTCCCCTGCAACCCACTCTCTGAATCTGAAATGCATCCACCACAGTGGCCCCACCTAGAGTGAAGCCCTGTGCATGTGGAATTTTGTTTTTTGATGTGCTGTTGCAATTTAATAATTCATTTCATCTGTAAGAATAGGCTTCTATGGAAAGGGAGGTAGAACTGGAGCACCGAGCTCTAGAGGCATCCACAGCCTTGGCCAGGGCGCAGGTATTCTCCGTCTGCAAGTACAATCTTTTATGCGGTTACATCATGAATTGTAAATTATGATAATCGTCCTTTGGTTCTTGCATGCTGTTGGTTTTATGACATAGGGATTTAGCTGTTTGCTTTAACATATAATGACAAGCCAGAATAGTATTAGCTTGAAGAGAATAAGACATTCCGCTGAAAAGTTCTTGAGTTCCTGTAATGCCTTGCTTGGGTTATGGTGCAGTATCCTGCTCCTGGAGAATGTGTATATTCTAGAGACCGAAATGGTAGTGACAAATTGATAATAAGAGGTAGACTTTGAGCTGACTCTAAGAGCTAGAATTGTGGCGTGAACCTATTGCCTATGTTGTAATTCGACAACAATAGTTGTTTGTAGCCATTTCTAGTTTACCACCCATTGTTGAGACATTGTCCTCAATTACGAAAAGAAGAGGGATTACTTAATTACTTTTACTTTCAATTTTTTTTCCAACAGATGCACTTTGTTCCATGCCACTTCAGATCGTGCTTAATTGGACTAGATTCTAGTAGTTGTCTTTTTGGTCTTAAGCAAGAATCGAAATGAACTGAAGCAATTAACTTCATTTTAATTATACATGTGTACCTAGCAATTGGTTTATTGTTTGTATTTGTACATCATAAGTTTCTTTCGGTTTGCAGCACCATAGTCTCCTTATAATGCATGTGTGATTGTCATTATTTAATGAAGTAAACATACATTTTTAAATCTTTGTATGACTATTGGCATTAGAGAACAGCTGATGAAAGGACTGCAAAAGCAACAGAGCTTGAGCATAAGGTGGCACTGCTTGAGGTAAAGAATAATTGTTCTCATGTCATCCATTATGTGACTCTTTGGCTTTATTGGTAATGAAGGATACCTTAAAACAATAATTAAAGGATTTCTTCAGCATTTTTCAATTTATCCAATAGTATGACTGAATCTGGCAGGTTGAATGTGCAACTCTCAATCAAGAACTGCAAGACATGGAAGCTCGTGCTCGCCGTGGACAAAAAAAATCCTCAGAAGAGGCAAATCAAGTGCATCAGGTTCTATAACTCTTATTCACCTGAATGCATTTCGAAGTAACATGAGAGAACCAAGAATTTCAAATTACTAGTAAACTTAAAATTTTGATGGTTGCAAAACACTTGAGTTTGACGGAGATTATGAAGAGATAAATTCTCATCTTACTAAGTAAATTGTTATGCTCCTGATATTGAAGTTTAACTCATGCAAGATTAGATATTTTCATCCCTACTGTACATACTATGCCTGTAGAATTGCGTTGGCATGTTGTAAATTACAACTCTTACCTAGACAAGGGACCTTGTGTTTGACATTATCAGCCATGCTTGCTGCACTTTTGAAAGTTTGCACTTGCAACTGGATCCTTGATAGCCATAGATGTTTCATCCAGCCTCATATTCGTTTGTTCAGTTGCAACACCAAAATGAATCTTTTCTGGTTTGCTGCCTGAGACTGTTTGAAACTGAAATGATGCATGTCAGCCAGATAACCACCTGAATGGCGAGTAATTCAAACCTCCAGATGTCTGTTTTAACCTCATTTCCCGATCATGCAGATGCAGGCATGGCAAGAAGAAGTGGAGCGTGCACGCCAAGGTCAGAGGGAGGCTGAAAGCAAGCTTGCTTCTTTGGAGGCAAGTTTGTTGCTCTATAGTTAGGCTCAATCTCTAACTAGTTTGTGCTAATATTGTACTAGTTTCTTTTTGTTGGTAAATAAAATGATCTTTTGCTCTAAATTGATGCCTTAATAACCAGTGAGGGGTATTTTTCTATTGACTGTAGGCTGAAATGCAAAAGCTAAGAGTTGAAACGGCTGCGATGAAAAGGGATGCTGAACATTACTCTCGCCAGGTGAGTAAACTCTTGTTTTGCCCCTTCTCTTAGGATTTGGGACCTCCTGATCGGGGGAATATAAGAAGAGATTTTGTCGCATTTTGGCAAGACACTGATTATCTTAGCCCTATGCCATCCACACAGTATCTTTTTCCAGTACAAACTTTGAATTAGCACATGACGTCTTAAAGAGAGTGCTTTATTTGAGCAATGAAGGCAGCATAGAAGCTACGCAATTTTTTGGTGCTCATCCCTGGTTTTTTAGTCTTATATAGTCAATGAATGAGTAATCATCGTAAAATAATTGTGTTGTGTTGTGCTTTTTAGGTTCTCTTTTTCCCTATTACATAAGTCTGTGCTTTTAGGTATTAGCACATGAATGTGACAGCATTTTCATTCTTGCTTGTCATCTCTCTTTTCGGGCTTTGTATGACTTTTTGTCTACCTCAATTATCAATCTTTTAATCCATATTGATATTGGAATATACTGCTGCTGGTAATAGGAGCACGTGGAACTTGAAAAACGGTATCGTGAATTAACTGATCTATTGGTAAGTAAACTTACACTAACTCATGTGCGTTCTATATAGTTCCCGTTATTTACTTGTCGAAACTTAATTAAGTTATAATTCTTCCTGCAAGTTCAGTATTACAAGCAAACACAGCTTGAAGCCATGGCCAGTGAAAAGGCCGCGGCTGAGTTTCAGTTAGAGAAGGAAGTAAAGCGTCTTCAGGAAGTACAGGTTTGTGGTTTAGTTTATAAGAATTTTGGCATTGCGTTACATCTTACATTTCTACTCCTTGTATTTACAGTTGCAGTTTGATAAAGTAGTTTAAGTCACTTAAGAATTTGTCTTACAACAGTTAGAAGCTGAAAGAAACAGAGCTTCTCGTCGAGCATCATCCTCATGGGAGGAAGACACGGACATCAAAGCACTTGAGTATGTTACTATTATGGATTTATTTTGTTAACCTCACCTTTATTATATGACCCTGATTCCTATCCAAGCCTCAGCCACCCTTGTCCATTAGGAACAAAATTAGCCTCCCAGCTTTTAAGTTCCTCTGAGCATGACGCGCTTTTTTGTAACAATTTAACATTGCAGGCCTCTCCCTTTGCATCACCGTCACATGACAGGGGCCACGGTACAGGTAAGCTCTTTCTCATTTTTCCATCCCACCCTAAGGGTACAAAGAAAAACGAAAAGAAAAGAGTATAAGTTTTGTACTTAACCGGAAAGAGAGCCCAGAATCAGTAATTTAGTACTATTATTTTTTTACATGACTTGAGCTTGTTGTGCAGTTACAGAAGGCCGCAAAGCTTCTGGATACCGGGGCAGTCAGGGCAACACGATTTCTCTGGCGATATCCAACTGCTCGAGTTATCTTGCTTTTTTATCTGGTTAGAACAGATCATTTACTCTGCAAAAACTTTAGTTTGTCTTGAATGTTTGAAGCGAATTGATGGTATATGGTACTGTTGACAGGTATTTGTCCATCTGTTCTTGATGTATCTCTTGCATCGCCTTCAGGTATGCTTATCTGATCTTCTGCCCTATCTGATAGCTGAGAGTCTTGTACTAATATTTTGTCCCTTTGGGAAATCTCTAATTCTTAAGGAAATACATATACTGAAGGCTGTTAATCTGATGTAAATGAAAGTCATTTGGAAGCATGATTGCTAGGAAATGGTTGTTCTCTATGTTTATGTTTCTTAGTTTTCTGGAAAAGTCTGCATTCATTTAGTAGATTATTGCTCTTGTGTTTTCTGGAATTTAGGCAGACTATGCAAGATTTTAGTTTCCAATTTCAGATGTATAGTTTTGCTAGGATCCTTGTTTTTAGGGGTATATTTGTATAATTCGAGTTTCATGTAATATGCCGAAAATTCTGGAAAATAGGAAGGATATCTTCCTCCTTGAAACATAGGTTTTATTTGGTTGTGGAACAGCAAAAGAAACCACGGACAGAATTTGAAATAGACCCCAATCAAATACAAAGTTGCAGCATTTACTAAGGTTCAAAATAGACTTCAACAGGAAGATATCCTTGTGGGCTTTGAAATTATAAAGCAAATATTTCTTATCTGTGGATTATATTCTGCCTTTTCATATAGGCACAAGTGCATGTACATTCATATGTCCATCCAGGGGTGGATTTAGGGGGGCGGAATGGGGTTCACCCGAACCCTCTTCGCCGAAAAATTACACTGTATATATAAGGCAAAATCTGTTTTGTACCTCTATATATTATATTTTGAATCCCCTTCACATAGCCCAAAAGCATACTTCAGTGGTCAAGGGGGTTCAAAATCTTTGTAAGGTTGCTAGTTCGATTCCCATTGGCCATTGTCTCTTTTAATTTTTAAAATTTTTTGAACCCCCTTAGCGAAAATCCTGCCTCCACCACTGTGTCCATCTTATGTTTTATTGTTTCTTGGAATTTAAGTAGTCAATTTATCCATTGATGTGTAAATCTCTAAGCAGAAAGGCAACTGCTATAGTATTTCTCCACTTTATTTTTAATCTTAGTAAAGACATGGAGATAAATAGTGATATAAATTATGCTTTTTTTAATCCCTTCTGTGACACTGCAGGAACAAGCTGATACTTTTGCATCTAAAGAAGTTGCAATATCCATGGGGCTCGCCAACCAAACCTTACCATGAGCCATCCTACATTCAGGTTCTCTCTGCTCAATTGAGTTGCTCGATAAAGCAATATCAATTGAGCACCAGTAGTATCGCGGTATCACAAAATGTGTGAAGAGGAAAATTGCATTTGGTTTACTTCCAGCACAACTTGGAAGTTATATGATTTGTACTGTGATTGCAGTCTATTCTTCTTCGATGATCCTCCAAGAAAAGAAATTGAACATCAACTAAGGTCTAGGCAGTTTTTGGCTGATCCTTCTTCAGTAATTGAATGTCAGAGCATCTACAATCTTGGTACCCATGTCACGACGAATCTGAAAATTGACGGCAAGGGCATCAGAGTAAATATAATACACAGTTTTTTTCTTTCCTTTTTTTTGGGAGGGTGGGGGTGGGGAGGGGGATAGGCAGCAAACTCAGCATTTGTGACAAAATATGATACTCCATTGATTGTAATTGTCAATACATGAAAATTCGGTGTAAGCTATGAAATACTTAATCCAGAAACTGCCATTTTAACTTGTAAGGAAGGGAAAGGATTTTAAACGTTGCTATGAATGTAAATATGATGTAATTCTGTTGAAGGGTGTATTCTTTTATAACTATGACCACAGATTTTTTCTTCTAAGAGTTTCTACTTCTTTGATTATCGTAGAAGGTATCCTTGAGCCGGGGGTCTATCGGAAACAGCCTTTCTACACTCGAGGTAAGGGTAAGGTTTGCGTACACACTATCCTTCCCAAACCCCACTCGTAGAATTATACTGGGTTTGTTGTTGTTGTTGATTATCGTAGAAGGTATGATTGTGGTTTATAACTTTATGTAGGGGACTCATTAGTCAGTATATGAATCAACTGCAAAAGTGAACAATACAACGAGAGCTCTTCCAGGAAGCTAATAAACTCTTCATGTAAAAGTGTATTAGCAAGTTTCTTGTTTGACTGAACTCTCACTTTACCACCTAAGGTTGCGGCAGAGAGGTATAACTCGTCCATTCTTAACCAGAGGTCTCTTGCTTTGAACTGATTTAGAATCAGTAGGCAACCTAGGTAATGGCTGATTTGTGCTAATTCGTTGGCTTCTTTTTACCTAAAAATTCTGTGGGACGACAATTTATTTAACCTTTTACCACTTTTTAAAACATCGTGCAACTACAACCATTTTTGATAGACTTTTTGCTCTTCAAATTAACTCCTTTTAGGGTGTGTTTGGTACGAAGGAAAATATTTTCCGGAAAATGTTTTCCAATTTTCCCATGTTTGATTGGCTTAAATATTTTGGAAAATATTTTCCTTATCAATTCATTTCCTCCAATTGGAGGAAAATATTTTCCTTATCAATAGAAGGGAAAACATTTTCCAAAACTCCTTCTCAACCTTCCCCACCCTATCCCCCAACCCACCCCCACACCCCCACACCCACACCCACCCACCC
>NW_017675648.1:0-30160 GCF_001879085.1 Nicotiana attenuata
ATACATCATCACTCACAACCTTTCTTGCATTAGAGGTATTTTTAACACCACCTCTACCACTCCTTGTATTCACCGCCATAGCGTGGCCCGTATTGTTCCCTCCCTTCGTGTAACTTTCATACAGATTGCACCTTCCAGCTATATACACCTTCACTTAACATCCAATATCGAAGAAAAATTCTTTCAGGCTTCGTAAATCTAAATCGAGTTCAAAATCTAATAATAATCCTCTAAAATTAACGTGAAAGGAGAAGAAAAATTCAAATAGGTCTATGAACTCAGGACCCAATAACCCAACTACACACACAAACATACACACAAAAGCTAGATTTTCAGGCATGGAGGAACCCTAGGTTTTTAGGCATTTAGGGTAAAATCAGAAAAGGGAGAAAGAAAGAGGGGATAGCGAGAGAGAGAGAGGCGCCACTTACCTTTGATTTTGCATGAGTGAAAGCTCTAGGGCAAGAATGGAGGTTTCTGCCAAGAGAACGAGAGAGAAAGAGAGGATGAGAGTGAAAATTAAAAGAGAAGAAAAATTAGGATATACGCCTAAATTAATGTGTGAAAACGAAAAAAAAGACATTCCCACCGATTCCCCGGGTATATTTAGTGAAATTTTTTTTAAGCTCGCGGGTTTTTGTCAAAGTTCGAAATTTTGAGCTTCCCACTGCATCAATGGGAATATTAAAATAATTTTTTATCCGGAATTCCCACCGTTTCACTGGGTATAGTTTAATAATTTTATTTTTGCGCCAACTGATTCCCACCTATAGTCTGTGGGAACGTTTTTAAAAAAAAGGTAAAAGAAATATTTTCCATTTCCTACTGGATTTTTTTACATTTCAGTAGGAACTGCCACCGATAATATATCAATGGGAAATTTCCCATGGAAATTTGCATTTTTCTAGTAGTGCACTTGAGGAGTGCATTTGCAGCATAAGTTCAACAGTAACAGATTCAGCAACGTTTTCTTCCCATGTTCTATCAAAGGATGATGTTCGTCTTAGCTCGGGGGTTGAGCCACAAACAATATTAGCTTTTAAGTTCTGCAACTTTGACACCTGCAATATTCAGGCAAGATAAACACATGTTTAATAAAGAGAAAATGTGAAATTTCAATAAAAGAAAATTAAGCATCAATGCTGGAGAATTTCCCAATCAGTAAGATAAACTTTAGCCCAAAGGGATATAAAGCCACCCTTCACATATCTAGCTAAGAAGTAACTAACAGTTAATGGAGGATACGGGACTCACTTGGGAGGAATCCCCAGAATAGGGAAACTGACTTGCAGTTGTAACTGGTAAAGCAGAGTTGCTTGATTTGGCGCAGACCTGAGGATCTTTTGTTAGATGGTTACTTGACACTGGTGCTTCTTGAATTGATGAGCCTTTCTTGGCACGCCTTGAACCAGCATGTGATGACCCAAAAGGTCATCACTTGTTTTTAAATTAAATTCCGCGTCTCCGAGGCCTTGAAAACCTCATTAGGAGTCACCTCGATTTGCGTGCGCAGTCCGGGCGCGTAGCCGGAAAGCTTAAATATAAAAATCTGCAAAAAATGATAAAAATTGGCTAATAAATGAGTTAATTTGACTTCGGTCAATATTTTGGTTAAACGGACCCGGGCCCATGATTTGACGGTCCCAGAGGGTCCGTAGAAAAATAAGGGACTTGGGCGTATGCCCGGAATCGAATTCCGAGGTCCCAAGCCCGAGAAATGAATTTTTAAAGGAAATTGTTTTCTGAAATTTTTTAAGTAAATTTGAAATGAAATTTGATTAGAACATGATGGTATCGGGCCCGTATTTTGGTTCCTGAGCCCGGTACAGGTCTTATATATGATTTAAGACATTTCTGTAAAATTTGATGAAAAACGGATGTCGTTTGACGTAATTCGGACCTAAATTGCTAAAGTTGATGTTTTGTGAAGTTTAAGAAAAAATCTTTGATCTTGAGGTTTAATTTGATGTTCATGGTGTTATTTTTGTGATTTGAGAGCACGAATAACTCCGTAGGATGTTTTTGAGGTTGTGTGTATATTTGGTTTGGAGCCCCGAGGGTTCGGGTGAGTTTTGGATAGGCCACGGGATGCATTTTGAACTTAAAAATATGCTGGTGTGATTTAGGTCTGCAGGCTTCGCAAATGCGAGCTCGCAAATGCGATACCTCCATCGCAAATGCGAAAATGGGACCTGGGCAGGCCTGATCGCAAATGCGACCAATTGGCTCGCAAATGCGAAGGACCAGTCGCAAATGCGACGTTTATGATCGCAAATGCGAAACTCCTCTAGTCAGCCTTGGGTCGCAAATACGACCCTGTGTTCGCAATTCCCAAGTCGCAAATGCGACATTTCTTTCGCAATTGCGAACCCCTGTTCGCAATTTCCACATCTGAGACCTGCAACTTTTTATACTTAGCCGATTTTAAAACCCATTTTTCATATTCTCTCAAACACAAACACACCTAGGCGATTTCTCAAGAATTCCTTCTTCTCCAAATCAATTGTAAGTCATTTTTAACTAACTTTCTTCAATTCTTAGCCTCTTTTAACATGATTTCAACTTAAAATCAAGGATTTTCATGGGGAAAATTGGGTGTTTTGGGTAGAACCTAGGTTTTTTAGAAAATGGGGATTTGGACCTCGATTTGAGGTCCGATTTCAAAACAAATTATATATTTGAGTTCGTGGGGGAATGGGTAATCGGGTTTTGGTTCGAACCTCGGGTTTTGACCATGTGGGCCCGGGGGCGATATTTGACTTTTTAGGTAAAACATTGGAAAATTCATTTTTATGCATTCGAATTGATTCATTTAGCGGTTATTAATGTAATTAAGTAACTTGTGACTAGATACGAGCGAATTGGTAGTGGAATCGAGGGGTAAAGCTATAATTGAAGCGTGAATTGTGTTCGTGGCATCCAGGTAAGTGTTCGGTCTAACCTTAGCTTGAGGGATTAGGAGTTGAGTCCTATTTGCTAATTGTTTCTTGTTGAGTACGACGTATAGGCATGGTGACGAGTATCTATACGTTGGTGTCAAGCATGACCGTGAGTCTTAAATCGTAGTTTGCTATGTTCTTAAATGATACTACAGATGCTTTAATTGATGATCCTCGATATTCCGTAAGGATTGAGTTTGTTTCCGTGGAAAGTACTTGTGATTGGGTATTAGTGTTATCTGAGATGAGTAGAAGTTGAGTTAAGATTGGGTATAGCTGATTCTCCCTTGCTGGGACGTGTTTATTTTACTGTTAAGTCCCTTGTCGGGACAGAGTAGTTATTGATGATCCCTTGCAGGGATACTTGGTATAGTTGTTGTTGATATTATATATATATGGATCGGGTTGCACGCCGCAACAAATGTTATATTGGATCCGGTTGCACGCCGCAACAGTGTTAAGTGTTATATTGGATCGGGTTGCGCGCCGCAATATAATTTTCTATTTATTTATACCTTCGACTGCTAATTATTGGAATCCATTTCCATATAAAAGGACTTGGAATCCATTTATATGATTGTTTTGGTGAGAACGAGAGTAAAAGCACGAAGGATGGTGCCGTGCAAATTTCCTACTCTCGTTGATATTGTAGTTGTACTGTTTCATTCCTTATTTATTGATTTTATACCTGAACTGTTACAGCCCCTACAACATGCTCCTCTCCCTCTTGACTGGTTGTTTTCTGTATACCTTTATATTGCATACATATATATTGAACTGCACAGGTTTGTTTGGTAGTCCGGTCTAGCCTCGTCACTACTTCGCCGGGGTTAGGCCAGACACTTACCAGCACATGGGGTCGGTTGTGCTGATGCTACACTTTGTGCATCTTTTTGCACAGATCACGGTGCCGAAGCAGCTTTGGACAGCAATAGTAGATTTGGGAGCTGACTTCAGTCCAGAGACACCGAGGTAGCCTTGCTGACGTCCGCAGGCCCGGAGTTTCTTCTCTTTTTACTTTAGTTTGTTATCTTTTGTACCGGAACAAACAAAACTATGTTTTTATTCAGACATTGTATTTAGCATTCTCTAGACGTTCGTGAGTTTGTGACTCCAGTTCTTGGGTATAGTTGTATTGAACTTCCGCATTGCTTTCAGTTTATTTATATTTAAGACTTCCGCTTTTCTATTAAATGTTTCGTTGTTTTTAAAAATATCGAGGTTTGCTAAAAGAGGTAATAAATAATTGGCTTGCCTAGCTCCTAATAGTAGGCGCCATCACGACTCCCGAGGGTGGGAAATCCGGATCGTGACAGTTGCTTTTCATGTGGCAATTAAAGTATATTAAAAGCCCTCGTCCATGTTATTGCTTCTAAATCCGTCCTTTTAAATATATTTCTGTGTATCAGTAAGATACTTCTTTATAAATGATGTAGCTTGGCCGTGAGAATTACAATATAATCGTGTTGTTGCAACTCACACACAAGCTACTATAATATAAAGTAGAACAATGTGTGTATATATACAAGGAAATTGCCCCTATTACATACATAATAATAATTGTATGTAAACGGAAGGAAAAAAAAGCAGCGCAAAACAAAACTCACCTGATAGCTTCACAGAGAATGCAGTAAACCTAATAGTGCCAGAGGAGAAGAGCAGAGAAGATGAACCAATGAGAAGAGGAATTTGAGAAAGCTGTGAAATTTTCGCAGAGAAAAAGCACAGAGGAGAAAATTGCTTCAGACGCAGAGAATAGCTTGGTAACCACGTGTCAAACCTAAAAATAAGGGAGAAGCACGTGTCAAAATTCCTAACTCTGTTATTGAAAAATTCCGAATTTGCCCCTAGCAAACAAGCAGTTAACCGGAAGCCCCAGCAGGGCGAGGTAAGACACGCTTCCTTTTGTTTTTAACTGATTATTTTTCCAAATGGGTGGAGGCAGGTGCATTCGCTCAAATACGCGAACAAGAAGTCATCACGTTCATCTGGAAAAATATCATATGCCGCTTTGGCATCCCTAAAGAAATCAGTTGTGACAACAGACCCCAGTTCATCGGGAAGAAGACGACGGAATTCTTCGAGAAATGGCACATTAAGCGGATACTCTCCACGCCATATCATCCCGCCGGCAATGGCCAAGCGGAATCCTCCAAGAAAACAATATTAAATATACTAAAGAAAAAGCTTGAAGATGCCAAGCTTTATAGTGTATAAAGAGTTGGAGCGATAAATATGATGGCCCACTCAAGATGTATATAGGGATTTTCACCTAGCTATACTATAATAGAAACCTATTTACTACCTTTATTTAGGTTCCTTATTAATTACTTTATATACCTATATTTATTAGTTTTATACAAACCATAAAAAGGAGGAAATGAAACATACCTTAAATATTGGTATCAGTTACACATAATCCCCTACATTTAAGATACTCTTCCTTTTTCCAAAGAAAACTATATTTGTTTTTGTACTTACCCAAAATCATCACATCTCTTTGCTTACCCAAAAACATTACCGTAAGAAACCCACTGAACCCCAAAGTCATCACCTCTCTTTGTACTTACCCACAATAAGAAACACATTGATACCCATAATCTTTCTAACCTAAAAATCTCGCTTACTCACTCCTCTTCCACTGTTATCCCCCAAAGTTATCCCCCAAAATTGCATATTCTTTCCTCTTCCAAAGCTGTTGATATACGATTTCTCTCTTTAATCGTCCAAAATCTCTTTCTTATTTATGCAATACAGAAGAAATTCGAAGATTTTCTCTACAATCAAGTTGTGGGTAACTGCCCTCGACTCTGCACCATGTGTTAAAATTCCTAACACCGGGAGGGGTTAAAACATTCTACAGAGAGCAGCCAGCCGTAAAAGAAATATTTACGGTCGAAGAGGTGATTCGATATCCGCACTTGCAATAACAAAGGGGCCAAGTTCGGCCGCAAAGCAAGAAGCTAAGTAGCAGTTACCTACACCAGCCTCGACCCAATAGGAGAAACAAGGAACTGATGAAAACGATGACTACGGGGTTCCACGTCTTTTATAGCCCCCGACGCTGCTAAATCAACGGTCGAGGAGCTAGAACAAGTCATATTGATCGAGCATCTACCGGAATGAAAGGTATACTCGTGCACGGGGTTAAGTTCCGAGCTTAGGAAAAGACTCATTCAATTCCATATAGCTAACATAGATTGTTTCGCTTGGTCCCACCTTGATATGACAGTGATCCCACCAAAGATAACCACTCACAAGCTGAGCCTAGACCCAAAATTCCACTCGGTCAAGCAGAGGAGATTCCAGTCCGAAATCAAACATGCTTTCATCAGGGACGAGGTATCTAAACTCCTTAAAATAGAGTGTATTCGGGAGGTTAAATACCCGGATTGGTTAGCAAACATAGTGGTAGTCTCTAAAAAGAGGAATAAATTAAGAATGTGTGTAGACTATATGGATTTGAATAAGTCATGTCCCACAGACTTTGTATTTAATTTCCCTTTTTCTATTAACAATGGGTCTTTTTTTTGTTGCATTACATAGTTAACAGAATAAGTTTTAGCATCAATACAGGTTTCATGTAGTATGCTCTACTAAGACAAAGAAATATAGACTATTAGCAGAAATAGAGTAGTTATGACTTAAGAATGATAATTGGAAGACGTTACTATAACAGAATTTTGGCCCACACAGTAGTACTGAACAGGTAGATGCAACACATTTCTAAGGAAAAACATACATTGTCTTCACTATTATAGCTAGTTTTCAAGACCTCATCACATTGAACCAATTATCAAACATAATGCTATTGTTGCATCCGCTAAGGTGGCCTCTAGCAGGTTGAGGATTCTGTAGACTGTCATGAAGAAAAATAAGTTGTGTCAGACACTCATAACAAAGAGATCGTAAATTTAGCAAATGAAAGTGAATCACGAATTATATCATGCGCACAATTCAAGCAAGAATAGCTTTTGACCGTGCCTCATTATATCCTCATTGTCATACATAAGAGTTCTTTTCCTAAGGAAAGTTTAGCTGTATAAATCACCGAAAAAACTTCAAGGAATTCCCAGAAAATGAATTTAAGTTTACAACAATTAAAACTTCAAAAGCTCCAAATTCAGGTTTCAATTAACCAAAAAGAAGTGACATGACAGAATAACATGTGTAATAATGCCAGGCCCTATTACCATATAAGCTCTAATTAGAGCCAGCAAAAGTAGTAGCCTCTGTAATGCTCTATACCTCTCCAGAATTGATTTAAGTTCTACCTCAAATATATTTTTGCACAGGAGTACTGATATTTCTTTTGTAGGTTGATAATCTTTCATCTGCTAACTGGAACTGGATAATGAATTCACTTTGGAATGTATGCGGAGGAGTAAATGAAGAGCAAATGTACCTCTTTCACCATTATCATCAGCTTTAAACGCAATGTTGATATACTTTAAAGAGGAGTCAAAGTCTGACAGAATATCATTCAATGCCATTGACTGGTAAAATGACATTGGAATTCTGTAGGAAAGCTGGGATTTTTAATTTGGCAAGATTTTGAGATCTTGCAGCCCATGGTTTAGCTTGAAATGAAAAGTTGAGATCCGTGTTGGAAGCTATTGAGAATTAGGGCCCAGAAAGGGCTAACTAACTGTTCTCCTCGACATACCTTGGTTCTCACATCGTGTCCGTTTTGTTGGGCCTGGACGCTTGTCAATCGGGTGATCCTGAGGCAGAGTTCAATACTTATTGTTCACCTAGGCTGATGCCTTTATTGTCTTCCATGTTCATTAGTGAGAACAGGCAAATAGGTCACAAATTATCTTGCAATAGTAACTCAGTCCCATCACTACGTGATTCTACCAATTTCCAATGTTCTTCCAGTTGAATCAAGGGGTTTTACATTTTCCTCTTTTCCCGAGCACTATCATTTTTCGAACTTATTTAAGTAATATGAGGGGCGATTAATGATAACAATCACGGCCTCATCCGATCATGTGCCTTGTCTGGTCCAACTGCCTGTAAAATACACTATGTGTGCATATAGGCAAAAATGATTTGTCTGAGTTGGATAGTAATGATGATGGATCGTGAAAACCTGCCGAAGAATGAAAAATAACATGAATGCTGGACTTTTCTTACCGTACTTTCTCCACATATCACAAGCAATTCAACTTCAACTTACCAATTTTTGTGAGTCCTTGACTGGTCCAACTACCTAGAAAATACATTATGGTGCATATAGGCTAAAAATGATTTATCTGAGTTGGATATTAATGATGATGGATCGTGAAAACCTGCCGAAAAATAAAAAAATAAACATGAATGCTGGACTTTTCTTACCGTTCTTTCTCCACATATCATAAGCAATTCGACTTCAATTTACCGAATTTCGTGAGTACTATGCCATGAAATAAGCCTGCTTCACCTCTCTCATTCAAGTTTCAGGTTGCTTTGAGATTTCTCTTCTCCCTTTAGAGGGTTTTAAAGCAATCATCCTATGTGCTGTAGTGATGCAAATATAGTTTTGTGTAATAAGCCCAAGAAATTCCTTGATGTCAAGGCTTTTCTTCTCTTGATTTCAGTTTTACTGTTAAGTTTTCACTGAAAAGTTGTAGTTGAGTTGCATATGCCTATCATTTCCTTCTCAAATTTTTGATGATTCATATTGGTTATTTCCAGGTGAAAAGTGATTGGGTATGACCTTTTGTTTGCTTTGGAATGCTGTCATTCTCAGACGTCTATGTTTTAAATGCTGGCAGTGTGTCAAGCCATTTCTTGAATGGTGTTTAGAGAGCCTCTATTATAGTTATTTGCCTTATTTTCCAGGAGTTCAATTAACAGTGTAATTTAAAAGAAATTAATTATGTAAAGATGGTAAAAAGGTATTTGCAAGTAGCTCCAAGCAGATGTCGACTATCTACCCACTTGAACCTAACCTGTCCAAGCCTAAACAAAAGTGGGTGTGTTTTGCAGACTCCATGTTCTAAAACCCCTATACGCCCCAATATGCAGCCCAACCGCCCATTCATTTTGACACACACACCCTACTTCTGATAGTTTGCACATGGTAACTTGTCTCACTTTGGTAGTGAAGACCATGAAGTTAACAGATTTCTTGGAGTTTTGCTTTGAAATGTATAGATTTCATTACTGTAATAGGGATAAAAGGTGTATCAAGTTTGAAGGCTTATTAAAAGCAACTTTCTGCAGGTGCAAAGACTGAAGAAAGATCTAGTAAATGCTCAAAAATCCAGAAAAGTAGCATCTGCATCTCTGAGGATGGCTCTACGGAAAGCTGCGCAGCTCCGATTGATGGAGAAAGAAAAGAACAAAAGTCCTTCTCGTGCTATGCGCATCTCTTTGCAAATTAAATAATTAATAAAGTAGTTTGGAGCATGCTTGTGGACGGAAGATCATTTGCTGAAGCTGAAATAAATGATATGGTGAGTCTCGACATGGCTTCAGTATTTTTGGTATATCCTTGCTTGGCTAAATTCCTGTAAAGAATCTTGATGGGTAACACCTGTTGAAGGATAATGCTTATCAGTTATCACTAGGATTTTATATCAAGCTGCTACAATATTCCTGACAATCTTCCAGGAAACAAATATAAACATACATGTATTAATGGCTTTTAGGTCTTGCGTAAGTTAAAGTTCATGTTTTTTTTTAAAGCTGTCCCTTTGTGATCTCATATTGGTTATGGTACAGCTTATTCTCTCCAACAAAAAGAAGAAGCAATTAAAGAAAAACAAGAGTCAGAATAATTAGCAGTCGAAGGTATAAATAAATAGAAAATTATACTGGAGTAAAATGCAGCCAAAGTTTCATCTATTTGAAGGGGTTAAAATTGGAAACAATATGGTAATAATTCCCTAAGTTGGAGAACTTTTATTGCAGGGCGACCCCTCTGAAATAGATCAGCTGTAAAATTCATGAATTTTGCATCTTTCGAATTTGGTTTCGTCCAAAGATTTGTTTTTGTGTCAGAGTTAGGGTTTCATGAGATAATGTGTTGCTGGTCCTAGTCCTTTTAGATGGAAATGGATTCCAATAACACAATGTCAGGCTGTCAGTTTTGTCTAAGACCATTACATGGTAAAACAAATGTCATGTCAGTAAACTTCAGTAAAGGACACATGAACTGTAAAGTACTGCATGTGTTCCTTTTTATGCAATCCCTTTTAAACAAGTATCTTGCCTACAGAAACTGTTTCATTGTTTAGGAACTGTTAAGTACCATGCTTTGTTGAACAATGGACATGATGTAATTTTTTTTTTTTTAAATATGGTTTCCAGCACAATCTTTGAGCTGATGAATATACTGTTACCTTACTCAAAAAGAAAAAAGAAGTACCCATGTCATTGTTCATGCAATGCCAGAGGTCCTTAATAAGTTATCTTGCGATCAAAAAACTGCTTTATTGTTTAATAACTTTCGGAATTCCCCTTAACCGTCCTACAACTTTTTTGTTTTTAGAAATTTATTTTTCCTATTTAAAAATGGAATCACTTGAGTCAGAAGGAAAGAATATCTGCTGTTTCTTAATGCAGATATATGATTTTGACCGTGATTACAAAGATATTGGGGTTGCTAAATTCACAACAAAATATTTTGTTGTGAGAAACTGCTTACCAAATGCCAAGTCTGATATGCTTCTATCAGCATGGAATCCTCCTACTGAATGGGGAAAGTATGCAACAATTTCAGTTTATTTCCTGCTATGTCTCTTGCTCCTTTTTGCACATCTAAGCTGTATTGAGTTTATTCTTCCATTTTATATGGGTTGGGGGCCATGGTGGGGGTTCCCATTTTTATTTCGTATCCATGTTTGTCCTTTAAAGTTTTGTATTGGTATTCTCTCTCAACTTGCAATTGAGATGATTATTTCTCTACATATCTTTGGCAACCATAGGTGTTGGTACTTTTCTACTGGCTCCTCTAATGTACATCTACAAACTGCAAAAATTGAATTTGATTGTGTTGGAGACAACCTTGCATCTGCGACCATTTCTGAGTACCTTGACACAGCTTGCTATACCAGACTCTCTTTCCTTGTCACACCCGGATTTTCCACCATCGGGAGTCGTGATGGCGCCTACTGTTGGAGCTAGGCAAGCCAAATATTTAAACATTTTTCGGATAACAACACAACAATAATAAAACAACGAGTCTCTAAATAAATGCGGAAGTCTTTTAAAACATAAATAACTGAAAACCCAAAATGCGTAAGTCTAATATTTCACTACCCAAGACTGGAGTCGCTATCTCACGAACGACTAAAGAGTGCTACAAACAAGTCTGAATAGAAATACATAAATGTCTGTCTCGGTACAATGAAAACAAACTGAAACGTAGAAAGGGACTCCAGCCTGCGAACGCCAGCTAGGCTACCTCGTAAGTCCCTGGACTGAAGTCAGCTCCCGATCGATATCCTACTGCTGTGGTCCAAAAGCTGCTCCGGTACCGTGATCTGTGCAAAAGAGCACTGAAGTGTAGCATCAGCACAACCGACCCCATGTGCTGGTAAGTGCCTGGCCTAACCCCGGAGAAGTAGTGACGAGGCTAGACAGGACTACCAAATCAACCTGTGCAGTTCCATGTATATATATGCAATACAAGGAAAGAGTATAGAAATTAAACAGTTAAGAGGGAGGGAAACATACTATGGGGGAGTACAGTCCGGATATAAAGTCAGCAATTTAAATAAGAATCAAGGCAATAACAATAATTAATGAGAGCAGGAAAATCAGCAGTTACACGGCATCAACCTTCGTGCTTTTACTCTCATTCTCACCAAAAACAATCAAATAGAATGCACGGCATCACCCTTCGTGCTTTCCCTCACATAACTCTCATTTCATGGCACGGAATGATCCTTCGTGCAATTATAGTCAAATCAGAGCACGGAATGTCCCTTCGTGCGTATATAATCAAAACATGGCACGGAATGACCCTTCGTGCAAATATAATCAAAACATGGCACGGAATGACCCTTCCTACAAATATAGTCAAACATAGCACGGAATGACCCTTCGTGCAAATATAATCAAACATGGCACGAAATGACCCTTCGTGCATTATCACTCTTCCTCACCCAAACAACAATCACAACCAAACGAGCGAGGGAATAAAAAAATAATAAGAAATGTCCCGGCAAGGGAAAACACAATTAAACAGCTAAATCCCGACATGGGAGTAACAACAACAACTTTCACATACCGGCAAGGGAGATAATCGATATCTCTTCCCATTTCTTTCATTTCTTACTCAATAGTATTTTTATTGTTCGAGCCAATGCTCCAAAGAATTTACAATTCATAACCAATCCTCAAACTCTTCACATTATGTAGAATCCATCAATTAGCATAGAGTCTCAAAAATATCAGAAATACGTGCAAACAAGGACCCACGGTCATGCTAGACACCGGTGTATAGATACTCGTCACCATGCCTATACACCGTACTCGATCATTTAGCATTTAGCAATTAATAACACTCTAATCCTATTCCCTCAAGCCAAAGTTAGGTCAAACACTTACCTCGGTCCAAAGAATAGCAATCAACTCTCCAATACCGCCTTTCCTATAAAATCTGACTTCGAAACAATGGTATCTAGGCGTAATTAATTCAATAATATCAATTAGGGCTCAACAACATAATCCCATAGCCTAGAAATGAGTTTTCTAGCATTCTTCCAAAAATACAAAAATTCGACACCGGGCCCACATGGTCCAAACACGAGGCTCGGACCAAAACCTAGTCACCCATAACCCCACGAGTTCAAATATATAATTTGTTTTAAGATTCGACCCGAAATTGAGGTTGAATCACCCAAAATTCCCAAAACCCTAATTCTACCCAAAACCCTTAATTTCTACTTTGAATTCATGATTTAGGGCTAGGAAATTAGTGATCAGATGAAGAAATTAAGAGAGAATGAAGTTAAGAACACTTACCTAAGAAGCTATGGAGGAAAAGGCTCTTCAAAATCGTCTATGGGGTGTTAGGGAGAAGAGTTCGTGTGGAAAAATGAGGAAAATCCCGTGCTGCTACTGTTTTGAACTTTAAAAAAAATCACTGAAGGGATTTACCCTTCGCGATCGCGACATCAAGGATGCGTTCGCGATGAAGAAGAACTGGGGGAATCGCGTTCGCGATTGAGAGCACGCGAACGCGAAGAAGGAAAGTTGGGGCCCTGTGGCAAATGGCCTACGCGAACGCGAGTAGGCAGATGCGAACGCGTTGAAGGGTTTGAAGGGGCTACGCGAACGCGGGAAAGAGGGCCGCGAACGCGGAAGAGGAAGTTGACAGGGCACTGCGAACGCGAGCCTGAGGCCACGTTCGCGAAGAACAAATTATCTGGGCAAAAATTACAGAAAAATCTGCTACCATTCCAAGTGCAAAACCACTCCGAACCACCCCCGAATCACTCCCGAGCCCTCGGGGCTCCTAACCAAACACACACGCTAACCCAACAACATCCTACGAACTTACTCGAGCGATCAAATCGCCAAAACAACATCAAAATCAATGAATCAAACCTCAAAATCATCATTTTTCATTCTAACTTCACAAACTTCAAACTTTAGATATTTAGGTCCGAAACACGCCAAATGACGTCCGTTTTCGACCAAACTTTACAGAAAGCGCTTAACACATATTTAAGACTTGTACCGGGCGTCGGAACCAAAATACGAGCCCGATACTATAGTCTTTTAATCAATTTTCATTTCCATTTTCCTTAATAATTTCAGAAAAATAATTTCACAGAAAAATTCTTTTCTCGGGCTCTAGACCTCGGAATACGACTCCAGGCATATGCCCGAGTCCCATATTTTTCTACGGACCCTCCGGGACCGTCAAATCACGGGTCCGGGTCCGTTTACCAAAGATGTTGACCGAAGTCAACTTTAATCATTTTAAAGCCACATTTTGAAATTTTTCACAGAATTTAACATATAATCTTTCCAACTACGCGCTCGGACTGCGCACGCAAATCGAGGCAACTAAAGGTGAGGTTTTCAAGGCCTCGAAAGCACGGAAAAAGAGAAAAAACCGGTGATAACCCTTTGGGTCGTCACACTCCTTTCTTTCTTAAAAGTGGCCTTCTGCACTTAAACCCATCTTTTTAGTAAATTGCTTGTCTCTGCTATCTCAGACATAAAATAAATAAATAAAAATATCATCTTTCTAAAAGTTAAAGCTTTTAGATGAGATAATTCACACAATTTAACATGGTATCTTACAATCTAGTCACAGAGGTCCTTGGCCCAAGTCTTAACCCCATCCATCAACATAAAATATCCACGTGCATGGTCATAAAAGAATCTAGCCCCCACGTTAGGGGACGTGTTACAAACTTAAAATAAATAATGTAATCCATGTCTAAGAGTCTGAGTTTTTAGATGAAACGGATCACACATTTTAACATCTGCTTTGTTATTGATTTCCCTCTCCTAATTATCATGTGATGCCGTGCCGTATCTGTTGATTCATGCTGTGAGTGAGAATAAAAGCACGAAAGGTGATGTCGTGCAGTATCATTGTTTCATTGTGAGGTTGAGAGTAAAAGCACGAAGGGTGATGTCGTGCAATTGTCTTCATTGTGCTTAATTATTTTTACTAGTTAAAGGCATATTGACTGTTCTGGTTATCATTTTCGTTGTATCTCTCGTATCTTGTATCCTCTTAGCATGTCCCCCTCCCGATAGTACATGTTTAGATTTTATTTGTTGTTATCTTGTACATATACTGTTATCTGTACAGGTTTATCATGTAGGTGTCTTGTCATAGCCTCGTCACTACTTCGTCGAGGTTAGGCTCGACACTTACGAGTACATGAGGCCGGTTGTACTCATACTACACTCTGCACTTCTTGTGCAGATTTTGGTACCGGCCCTAGCTGTTCGTGAGTTGTAGTAGCTTGGATTTGCTCATTCGAAGACTCGAGGTAGATCTGCAGGTGTCCGCAGACCTTGAAGTCCCCTTCTATTTTTCCTATTTTACTCTTTCTTTCCGTACAAAACAATTATATTTCTTTCAGACTCTGTTTGTAGAAAATTCTAGAAGCTCGTGAGTTGTGACTCCAGATCCGTATTGTAGTAGATATTGGGCATTTATGTTATTCCGCACTCAGCTTCAATTCATTTTGGCTTAATCGACTTTATTTATTGAAATTGAACGAAAATTAATTTAACGGTTCTCTAACATTGGCTTGCCTAGCAAGTGAAATGTTAGGCGCCGTCACGGTCCCGAAGGTGAAAATTTCAGGTCGTGACAAGCCGAAAAATGCACTCCTTAACTTCTGCTGTGAACCAAAGCACCCATGAGCCATTTTTATTAACTAACTAGTGAATTTGACCATGCTTTATGCGGTCATAAAAAATATTTTTTGAAAGGTAAAATTAGTAAATTCATTGATAAATGAAAAAGAATTATACAAACTTTTTTAAGTCGTTGATAAGTAAAATAAAAGTAAAAAGAAATTAATGAAAAAGAATTATACAAACTTTACGCTTCTGAGCACTGTGCTGGTCATTGCATTCTTCACACTGAATAACATGCCAAAAATATTTTCTGGCAGTTGAGTGGGAGATTAACCCTTTTCTCAAATTTTTGCCTTTTCTATTATCATACTTCATAGCCTGTTTAAATTCCTTCGTTGCACAGGTGGAGATTTAACCCTTGAAGATACATTTGACTGAGACAATGTACAGATGATGTGGGAGTACTTTTTCCCAGAAGAAGAGCAGACTCCCGGCGCAGGCAGGTGTGTCTAATGTCCCTTTATCGGAAATACGCGCTAATAAGTTTTTCCTCAGAAAATAAACCATTTGACCAGATATTGTTGCTAAATGTTTTGTTGCTTAAAGGAAGTGTGGAAGTTTTCAACTACTGCTGTGTCACGACCTGGATCTCCCACCCCGGGGGTCGTGATGGCACCTACTAATGTGAGCTAGGCAAGCCAATCCTTAAACCACTTATGATAACACAAAGGTTGGGAGATCCAAGAACTTGAAGAAAATAAGTTGATGAAATGCGGAAGTAGTAAAGAAATGCAAGCGGAGCAAGAAAAATAAACTAGATATGTCGAAATTCGAGGAAAGGTCCAAGAACCCCGAGATTATGTTAATCTAGATTTTGACAAGATCCTAATGACAACAAGTTGGTTATGAAACCAATTGCCTTCACTAGAGATAAGCTAATCAAGAACTAGATTCGGATCTTGACTTCTAGTTTGAATAACTTACGACAACAACTAGTAAAAGAAACTAGTCGCCTTCGAAGAATATCAAAAGAAACCAAAGATATTACAAGAAAGAAAATTATCTTACTACCTTAAGCTATGAACTAGTTAGGGTTGCAAGATAAATCTTCAAAGTAAAGTTCACAAAGGTTCAAAAGAACTCACAATAATAATATTAATCTTCAATGATCTTCTACAATGGAAGACAAGCACCCCTTTATATAGTAGTAAAGAAGGAGCTAGTCAAGACTTCAATAAATGAGAATTATATTCCCTAGAAGCATAGAAGACTACCCACACTAAGACCAATTTAGTCAACATACACATAGGCCAATGCAAGTCAACATAGATTAAAACAACTATTAAATATATATTCTAGAAACTATTTTTGGGCTTATTTGGGCTGCTGAAAATTCCTCTCTTTTGGGGCATATTTGGGCCTCATTCCATCTCCTCTTGGACTTTAATTTTGGCCTCAAAATAGTTGTAAGACTTGGCCCAAAGATCCTCCTTGTGCTAGAGCTCTTCTTCTATTATAAAACACTTTTTAATTGCCAATTGAAGCCCATTAAGCTTGTCTTGAAATTTCTTTGTTTGAGACCTTGTCATGGGCCTTCTTGGAGCTTCCAGAGCTTCATCCTTCTCCTTTAATGATGTTGAGCTGCCATGAATGCTATCATTCCCCTCTTCTTGAAGAGAATTCGCCCTCGAATTCGAGCCTGCATCAAACAAGGAAAGATCAGAAACATTGAAGGTGGCACTAACTTGATATTCACTAGGAAGGTCAAGTTTGTAAGCATTGTCTCCAATCCTTTCAAGGACTTCAAATGGCCCATCTCCTCTTGGATCTAATTTGGATCTTCGTTTGGCAGGAAATCTTTCCTTCCTAAAATGCACCCAAACTAAATCTTCAGGTTTAAAAATAACAGATTTTCGCCCCTTATTTCTTCTTAAGGCAGTTTGTTCATTCTTCCGTTCAATTGCAAGCCTTGTATGTTCATGAATCTTCTTCATCATTTCAGCCTTATTTCTACCATCAAGATTGACAATGTCATTAGTAGGCAAAGGTAACAAATCAAGGGGAGTGAGGGGATTGAATCCATAAACAACTTCAAAAGGAGACTTACCAGTAGAAGAGTGGATAGTTCTATTATAGGCAAACTCTACCATGGGCAAATGTTCTTCCCAAGAAGTTAATTTTCCTTTTAAAACAGCTCTCAACATATTCCCTAAGGTCCTATTAACTACTTCAGTTTGCCCATCAGTTTGTGGGTTGACAAGATGTATGAAATAGCAATTTAGTTCCCAACTTCGCCCAAAGAACTCTCCAAAAGTGACTTAAAAATTTAGCATCCCTATCACTAACGATAGTTTTAGGTATGCCATGTAATTTAACCACTTCCTTCACAAATAAATCAGCTACATGTAACGCATCATTAGTCTTCAAGCATGGAATAAAAGAGCCATATTTTGAAAACCTATCTACCACCACAAATATACTATCCTTTACCATACTTAGTTCTAGGAAGTCCTAACACAAAATCCATAGAAATATCAATCCAAGGAGAAGTAGGGACAGGTAAAGGAGTATAAAGGCCATGTGGCAACACTTTTGATTTGGCTTGTTTACATTCTAAGACATTGAGAGCACACTTTTTCAACATCCTTTCGCATGCCAGGCCAAAAAAAATGTTCAGCAAGTATATCCAAAGTTTTGGGCACTCCAAAGTGTCCCATGAGTCCACCACAATGTGCTTCCCTAACAAACAATTCACGCAAAGAGCAATTAGGAATACACAATTTATTTTCCTTAAAAAGGAACCCATCTTGAAGATTGAACCTCTCATAAGGACCCAACTTACATTCTGCAAAAGCCTTGCCAAAATCAGAATCATTAGAATAAAGTTCCTTGATTTGATCAAAACCCATCAATTTAGAAGTAAGAGAAGAAACCAAGACATACCTTCTTGAAAGTGCATCAGCAACCACATTCTCTTTTCCTTGCTTGTAAGCAATCACATATGGGAAAGTTTCAATGAATTCAACCCATTTTGCATGGCGCCGATTAAGCTTACCTTGGCTTTTCAAATATCTCAAGGATTCATGATCAGTCTTAACCACAAACTCTCTTGGCCACAAATAATGTTGCCATGTAGCTAAAGCCCTTACCAAAGCATATAGCTCTTTGTCATAAGTTGAGTAGTTCAGTGTAGTTCCACTCATATTTTCACTAAATATGCAATGGGCTTCGAGTCATTGCATCAAAACAGCACCTATTCCTTTTCCAGAGGCATCACATTCAACCTCAAAAGATTTAGAAAAATCGGGTAATTGCAAAAGAGGAGCAGAACACAATTTTTTCTTTCAACAAGTTAAAAGCATCATCTTGTTCTTTTCCCCATGAAAAACCCTTATCCTTCTTAACAACTTCAGTTAAAGGAGCAGCAATGGTGCTAAAGTCTCGCACGAATCTCCTATAAAAACTAGCAAGCCCGTGAAAACTCCTAACTTCAGTTACACTGTTAGGTTTAGGCCACTCTTTAATTGCCTTGATTTTCTCTTCATCAACTTCAACTCCCTTAGAACTAACCACAAAACCCAAGAATACCACACGATCCACACAAAAAGTATACCTTTCATTCCGGTAGATGCTCGATCAATATGACTTGTTCTAGCTCCTCGACCGTTGATTTAGCAGCGTCGGGGCTATAAAAGACGTGGAACCCCGTAGTCATCGTTTTCATCAGTTCCTTGTTTCTCCTATTGGGTCGAGGCTGGTGATAGGTAACTGCTACTTAGCTTCTTGCTTTGCGGCCGAACTTGGCCCCTTTGTTATTGCAAGTGCGGATATCGAATCACCTCTTCGACCGTAAATATTTCTTTTACGGCTGGCTGCTCTCTGTAGAATGTTTTAACTCCTCCCGGTGTTGGAATTTTAACACATGGTGCAGAGTCGAGGGCAGTTACCCACAACTTGATTGTAGAGAAAATCTTCGAATTTCTTCTGTATTGCATAAATAAGAAAGAGATTTTGGACGATTAAAAGAGAAATCGTATATCAACAGCTTAGAAGAGGAAAGAATATGCAATTTTGGGGGATAACTTTGGGGATAACAGTGGAAGAGGAGTGAGTAAGCGAGATTTTTAGTTAGAAAGATTATGGGTATCAATGTGTTTCTTATTGTGGGTAAGTACAAAGAGAGGTGATGACTTTGGGGTTCAGTGGTTTCTTACGGTAATGTTTTTGGGTAAGCAAAGAGATGTGATGATTTTGGGTAAGTACAAAAACAAATATAGTTTTCTTTGGAAAAAGGAAGAGTATCTTAAATGTAGGGGATTATGTGTAACTGATACCAATATTTAAGGTATGTTTCATTTCCTCCTTTTTATGGTTTGTATAAAACTAATAAATATAGGTATATAAAGTAATTAATAAGGAACCTAAATAAAGGTAGTAAATAGGTTTCTATTATAGTATAGCTAGGTGAAAATCCCTATATACATCTTGAGTGTGGCCATCATATTTATCGCTCCAACTCTTTATACACTATAAAGCTTGGCATCTTCAAGCTTTTTCTTTAGTATATTTAATATTGTTTTCTTGGAGGATTCCGCTTGGCCATTGCCGGCGGATGATATGGCGTGGAGAGTATCCGCTTAATGTGCCATTTCTCGAAGAATTCCGTCGTCTTCTTCCCGATGAACTGGGGTCTGTTGTCACAATTGATTTCTTTAGGGATGCCAAAGCGGCATATGATATTTTTCCAGATGAACGTGATGACTTCTTGTTCGCGTATTTGAGCGAATGCACCTGCCTCCACCCATTTGGAAAAATAATCAGTTAAAAACAAAAGGAAGCGTGTCTTACCTCGCCCTGCTGGGGCTTCCGGTTAGCTGCTTGTTTGCTAGGGGCAAATTCGGAATTTTTCAATAACAGAGTTAGGAATTTTGACACGTGCTTCTCCCTTATTTTTAGGTTTGACACGTGGTTACCAAGCTATTCTCTGCGTCTGAAGCAATTTTCTCCTCTGTGCTTTTTCTCTGCGAAAATTTCACAGCTTTCTCAAATTCCTCTTCTCATTGGTTCATCTTCTCTGCTCTTCTCCTCTGGCACTATTAGGTTTACTGCATTCTCTGTGAAGCTATCCGGTGAGTTTTGTTTTGCGCTGCTTTTTTTTCCTTCCGTTTACATACAATTATTATTATGTATGTAATAGGGGCAATTTCCTTGTATATATACACACATTGTTCTACTTTATATTATAGTAGCTTGTGTGTGAGTTGCAATAACACGATTATATTGTAATTCTCACGGCCAAGCTACATCATTTATAAAGAAGTATCTTACTGATACACAGAAATATATTTAAAAGGACGGATTTAGAAGCAATAACATGGACGAGGGCTTTTAATATACTTTAATTGCCACATGAAAAGCAACTGTCACGATCCGGATTTCCCACCCTCGGGAGTCGTGATGGCGCCTACTATTAGGAGCTAGGCAAGCCAATTATTTATTACCTCTTTTAGCAAACCTCGATATTTTTAAAAACAACGAAACATTTAATAGAAAAGCGGAAGTCTTAAATATAAATAAACTGAAAGCAATGCGGAAGTTCAATACAACTATACCCAAGAACTGGAGTCACAAACTCACGAACGTCTAGAGAATGCTAAATACAATGTCTGAATAAAAACATAGTTTTGTTTGTTCCGGTACAAAAGATAACAAACTAAAGTAAAGAGAGAAGAAACTCCGGGCCTGCGGACGTCAGCAAGGCTACCTCGGTGTCTCTGGACTGAAGTCAGCTCCCAAATCTACTATTGCTGTCCAAAAGCTGCTTCGGCACCGTGATCTGTGCAAAAAGATGCACAGAGTGTAGCATCAGCACAACCGACCCCATGTGCTGGTAAGTGTCTGGCCTAACCCCGGCGAAGTAGTGACGAGGCTAGACCGGACTACCAAACAAACCTGTGCAGTTCAATATATATGTATGCAATATAAAGGTATACAGAAATCAACCAGTCAAGAGGGAGAGGAGCATGTTGTAGGGGCTGTAACAGTTCAGGTATAAAATCAATAAATAAGGAATGAAACAGTACAACTACAATATCAACGAGAGTAGGAAATCAACAGTTGCACGACACCATCCTTCGTGCTTTTACTCTCGTTCTCACCAAAACAATCATATAAAGTGCACGGCATCACCCTTCGTGCTTTACCTCACAAAATGATGGCACGGAATGATCCTTCGTGCATAACACTCATATCAAGGCACGGAATGTCCCTTCCTGCATTAGTAATCATATCATGGCACGGAATGTTCCTTCGTGCATTAGTATTCATATCATGGCACGGAATGTTCCTTCGTACATTAGTTTTCATATCACAATCGTGCACGACACCACCCTTCGTGCTTTACCACTCGTCCTCACCCAAACAACAATCACAAACAATGGGGCGAGGGAATAGACAAACAAAATAGGGATCCCGGCAAGGGAACAATAACAACAATTTCAATATCCCGGCAAGGGAGAAAAGTCTACCAAACAGCAAAATATCCCGGCAAGGGAATAACCAATAACTCATTAGCTTTCATTCATTTCTTACTTCACATCTCACTTAATCACTTGAGCCAATGCTCCCAAGAATTTTACAATTCGTAATTTCCTTCTCATACTCTTTCATCACATAGGAATCATCAACTAAGCACGGAAAAGCACAACAAGATAAGAATAAACACAACATAAGGACTCACGGTCATGATAGACACCAGTGTATAGATACTCGTCACCATGCCTATACACCGCACTCGACAATTAGCAAGTAGCAAACAAGACTCAACTCCTATTCCCTCAATCTAAGGTTAAACCAAACACTTACCTCAACTTCCACAGCTAAATCAATCCACAACGACCGCCTTCCCTCTCGAATTCGGCTCCAACTTAGTCAAATCTATGAAATAACGACTTTACAATATTAATATAAGCTAAACAAATCAAACCCAATGCCTGAATATAATTTTCTAAGCTTTCTTCCCAAAATTTCAAAAATCGACCCGGGGCCCGCTTGGTCAAAACCCGAGGTTCGAGCCAATTTCATATCACCCATTCTCCCACGAGCCCGAATATACAATTTGTTTTCAAATCCGACCCCAAAACGAGGTCTAAATCAAAGAAAATTGAAAAGCCCTAATTCTACCCATTTCCCCCAATTTCCACCCTAATCTATGTGATTTAAGCTTAGAATTTCAGTAATTAACGAAGAAAAATGAAGGAAATAAGTGGGGATTTACTAACCCAAGTGGTCATGAAGAATGGGGGCTTCAATGGACTCCTAGAAGCTTGGGGAAGAAGAGAGCTCGTGAGAATTAGAGTTAAACCCGTAGCTACTGTTTTGAACATTTTAAAAAAAATCACTGGGCAGAATTACTCTATGCGTTCGCGACAGGGAGGGTCGCGTTCTCGAAGAAGGGAGGCTGGCAAGCATCGCGTTCGCGAGTGGAGGGCTGCGAACGCGTAGAGTAAAATACTAGGGTCCAGGATCTGGGCCTACGCGAACGCGTGAAAAGGTACGCGAACGCGTTGAAGGGAGCAGCAGAGCCATGCGTTCGCGAACAGCTCAATGCGAACGCGAAGAGGAACCTACTGGGGTCCTGAACTTGG
This sequence comes from Nicotiana attenuata, assembly GCF_001879085.1. Lineage (NCBI taxonomy): Eukaryota > Viridiplantae > Streptophyta > Magnoliopsida > Solanales > Solanaceae > Nicotiana > Nicotiana attenuata. The sequence goes on from NW_017675648.1 coordinate 22,856, forward strand.
CTTACGCGATCGCGATAGTAGGGATGCGAACGCGAAGAAGGGCAGACTCTGAAGCTATGCGAACGCGAAGGGGCATTGCGAACACGATGAAGAAATTCATTGTTCACCTGCTGCAATTTTTCTACGGTTTCCTAAGTTTCAAAACCATCCCGAACACCTCCAAAAACACTCCCGAGCCCTCGGGGCTCCTAACCACTCACACACACTAACTCAACCACATCCTACGAACTTAACCGTGCGATCGAATCGCCAAATTATCATCAAAAACGAGGAATCAAGTCTCAAAATCATCACTTTTTCACCAATTCGATAGGATTTCAGCAAGTCATTCTGTCAATAACATTACAAGTATTAAGTACAACATGCTTTTGGGTCCTAGACTACCCAAACAATAGCATAATAGTAGCTATGCACGGACTCTCGTCACCTCGTGCGTACGTAGCCCCGACAAATAGGAGCACATAACCAATTAATTCACATATGGGAACAATTCCCTCTCACAAGGTTAGAAAGGAGACTCACCTCGCTCCGAAGATCCATAACCGGCATTCCACGCCCTCCCGAAGACTTAAATCGATGTTAAATACTCCCAAAACTAGCCAATGATTATGCAACTTCATCAATATACGATAAACTACTCATAGTAATCCAATTTATAACAATTCCTAACCCCAATTGAAAGGTTGACTAAAACGTCCTCGGGCCCACGTGCCCGGATTTCCAAAATATTCGAAGAATAAGTTTACCCATAGCCTCACGAACTCAAATATACAATTTTCTCCAAATTCCATACCCAAAATCGTGGTCAAATTCCAAGAATATAAACTTCTAGGTCTTCCTACCAAAACCCCAAATTTTTACCAATTTACATGCTAAAATCCATACATAATCGATGTATTTAACTCAAGATGGATGGGATTAGCTTACCTTATCGATGATGATAAAAAATCCCACTTGAAGCTCTCCCAAAAATCGCCCAAGCCAAGAAAATATGAGAGAAAATGGCCAAATCCCGATTTTTAAAATACCCTTCTACCTCCAGCACTTTCCGCACCTGCGGTCCCTTGACCGCTTCTGCAGTTCCGCAGGTGCGAGCCAACCTACCGCTTCTGCGGTTCCCTCCAGGCTCCCCCTTTTCCGCCTCTGCGATTCAACTGCCGCAGGTGCGGTTCCGCTTCTGCGGCTTCTCGATCGCTCTGCGGTCCCCTTCACTTTGGTCCAAACCGCATCTGTGGCTCCTCTGGCCGCTTCTGCGGCTCCGCACCTGCGGCCCTATTCTCGCAGGTGCGGTTATGACAGTAACCAGCAACTTCAGCCTTCCAAAATCCCATTTTCGATCCGTTAACCCCCCCCCCCCCCCCCGGAATCCATCCGACGCCCTCGGGACCCCAACCAATCATACCAACCAGTCCCAAAACACATTACGGACTTGCTCGAGGCCTCAAATCATATCAAACAACGCTAAAACCACGAATCGACCTCCAATCCAAGCTTTATGAACTTTAGAATTTCAAACTTCTACTTTTGATGTTCAAATCACGTCCGATTGACCTCAAATTTTGCACACAAGTCATATTTGACATTACGGACCTACTCCAACTTTCGTAATTGGATTCCGACCCCGATATCAAAAAGTCCAATTCCGCTCAAACTTCTCAAAAACCTTCAAATTTCTATCTTTAGCCAAATGGCCCCAAAATGCTCCACGGACCTCCGAATTCACTTCCGATCGCGCTCCCAAGTCCAGAATCACCATACGGAGCTACTCCCAGACCCAAACGGACATCGATAACGCTGAAATGCACTTCAACCCAAACTTATGAAATTTCTTCTAAAATGCTAACTTCCGCAATAGGCGCCAAAACGCTCCCGGGTCATCCAAAACCCGACCCGGACATACGCCCAAGTCCTAAATCATCGTACGAATCTGATGGAACCTTAGAATCCTGATTCCGAGGTCGTTTACTCAAAAATCCAATCTTAGCTAATTCTTTCAACTTAAAGCTTCCGAAATGAGAATTCTCTTCCCAAATCAACTCCGAACTTCCCGAAATTCAATTCCGACCACACGTACAAGTCATAATACCTGAAATGAAGTTGTTCATGGCCTCAAACTGCTGAACGGCGCGCTAGAGCTCAAAACGACCGGTCGGGTCGTTACACTTCAGAATGGCTGTTTATGCAAAACGGCCACAGCATAAATGCCATAACATAAATGGCTATTTAGTCAACAATAAAGAGGGAAAATAAAGAGGGAAAATTGAAGAGGGTAGTTTAATTTTCAGTTACACAACTGAAAAACGGAAAACTAATTGGATTTGATATTAATATTTATTTTAATATTAATATTCTGTTATTACAACGAATATTTAATAATATTTCTGTTAATATACCGAATCCGAAGCCGAAGCCGAGCGAGCGACGACGACGACGGCGCGAGGTTTGCCTTCTTCTCAACTCTTTAAGAGCTAGAAGAAGAGCAAATTCTTATATACCCATAAAAAAACTCTTCATCTTCTAATATGGGACAATGTTCCTTCATTAAGGGGGGAAACTTAAAATTTTATTTAAAATTTTCATTTCCCTCCATTTCTCATTCACCCTCTTTTAAGCATTTAACATACTTAAAACCCCAACAATTTCTTGTTGCCATTCGTGTTCTTCTTGCCGTTACTACTATTTGTAATCTGATTCCTTTTTGGCTATTGGTATTGCTTGATATTTCTTCCTTGTTAGCTTTATGTTATATTCTGCACAGGTTTATATGTTCTACAGGTGTCTTGACCTGTCCTCGTCACTACTCTACCAAAGTTAGGCTTGACACTTACTGAGTACCACCGTAGTGTACTCATGCTACGTTGCACATTTTTTTGTGCAGAGCCAGGTTCTTTGGATGGAGTTGGTTTGAGATTTATGCTTGCTGAGGCTGGAGACATCAAGGCGCACCTGCTGGGCGTTCGTAGGCAAACCCTATACAGTCTTAGAATTGCTATGTTCGTATGATAGAAATTCCCTCTAATTCTTTGGAAGTGCTTGCTTTCTGCATTGTTTCCCTACATATAAATTTCTCAGTCTATCTGGCGTTCGGTGAGAGGTCAATCTCACTGTTCCATTGTTACAGCAAAATCCAAGCGGTTCATATTGAAACTTTTTTGCATAGCAGAATTTACAACGCGGAACTTTCTTTAATGGAACATAGTCAGAGCGTAGTTGGGTAATATTAATCGTAGTTTTCTAATTCTTTACACGACCTCCATATTGCAAACAATTCTAAGGGGCAAAAATAGAAGAAACGTTAAATTGTAAATACTATCACTGAAGGGTGGTGGTCATACTAACCGTTAGTTGCAACTGTTTCTAAGGTTGAAGCACATGATTTATTTGTGGTACCCGATGTTGAACCTAGTTCAAGACAGCTATTAATTTATGGCTGCTCGTAACAAACACAACAATTTAAATAGACACCATATTTTTTTGGGCCTACCTTTTTCAAAAACATGAAAAGGATGAAGCATATCTTTCTCCTTGTCATATGCATCCAATGAAGAAAAACTTCCTCGCACAGTAACTACATGGTAAGAATTAATGGTCATGATATATAGGGATAGCACATGTATAATCATTGTGTATGTATATACTAAAAATATTAAGAAATGAAATAACAGATTTGATTTTTTAACCTGTTTCTGAAGTTGGAAAAGCTACTCCAATATTAACATCATGTTGTATGTGAGATATCGTTCCATCAAGATTCACATGATTTGCATTTGCGAGAAGCCGATTAGTTGTTGCATGTCGATATTTGAGGCGGCGTGCAACAACTTTTCTTCTTTCTGGGTCATTGCTAAAGAGTTATCTGTTTTACGGTGTTTGGTATTTTTATCATGAGCTTCGTTTACTAAGTGAGAATTCTTTTTTGATCGTCGATGATCCATTAATGTGCCTTTTCGCAAGCGTCGGTACTCCAGGCATCCTGCACGTCAATGTGAGACCTTGTAAATATATTGTTTCATCGAATAACAAGAGAAACTCATGAAGGAACAATTCAGAATATTTGCACAATGAATATCTCTGGAGTAATTCATGCCGCACAAAAATAGAATAAGATATCACAATACGAAGAAAGAAAAGACGTAAACTGAGACACCAACATATAAAAAGCCACCAAATTCAGAAAGATGGTCATCTAATCAGCTACTCTAATAAAGAGAAAATAATGTATAAAACTCAAATGAACAAAGCACCACAAATCAAAATAGATTAGTCGTTTCTAGCTTTGCAAGAAAGTACTTAGAGGAGACTGAGTAAAAATAAAAATTAATTACTACTCGTTCCTTTAATTTTGCACATCTAAATAAACATTTAAGTGTTCAGCTTCGTACACTCTTTTAAGAGTTCTATATGTCCCTTTAGTGTTGGACTCTTTCGAATTTTCTGTTCGCCAAGGTCAATTCACGTCATACCCGAAAGGAAAAAACAGTAGACCAACTTTTTTACCTAGTTGAAACAATACTAATCCAGTAGAACTTGCCACGGAAAAAGGAACTTTAAAACAGAAAATCTAGGTATGTGCAAATAATAAATTCAATTTCGTTTTCACAACCACAGTAGGAAAAAGGAAAAGTTAACTAAATTCAGAAGTAAACCAGCCAACACTATGCAAACAGCTCCGTAATCTCAGGTAAAGTCATCTCAGAATATATTCACATATGTACTTGTTCAAAAGAAACTGGATCAGAAGAATGAGAGCCTTGCGTAACTGGTAAAGTTGTTGCAGCCATATGACCACGACAGGGTGAAGCGGTGGAAACAGGCTCTTGCAGAAATAAAGGGTAAGGTTGCGTACAATTGATCTTTTGTGGTCCGGCCCTTCCCCGGATCCCGCGCATAAGGGGAGCTTATTACATCATACTGCCTTTTTTTAAAAACTTGATCATAACAATTAGATGATAGAGAGAAGAAAACAAACCTTTTTGCCTCTAAGAAAAAAACAAAAGGGTGTCTATATATATGCTAAAACTTAAAGATGTCAAGGGAAGAGCTGTAATTGAAGAGGCTGTCTAAATCTTGCTAACCGGAAAGAAAGAAACTCTCTTTGTGATTTTGGTATTTCAAAAGACATTCCTTCTATATTTGAAAGGGGCGTAAAATGGTGGGATCAGTGGCGGAATCAAAAATTCTAAACAAGAAAAAATATGCAAAAAAAGAGCAGCTAAGCTCCTGCTATGCACGTGGTCCGGGAAGAGCGGAACCACAAAGGTCTATTGTACGCAACCTTACCCTGCATTTATACAAGAGACTGTTTCCACAGCTCAAACCCGCGACCTTTTGGTCACATGGCAGTAACTTAACTAGTTATGCCAAGGTTCCCCTTCTACAAAAATACGCAAGAATGACACAATTGGAATTCAAACGTACGATTTATAGAAAATGTTAAACTATTTTTGCCAATAAACTAGAAAATTTTCAATGATTTATATATATATAAATGTCACGACCCGGATTTCCCACCCTCGGGAGTCGTGATGGCGCCTACTTATAGGAGCTAGGCAAGCCAATTAATTTAACACTTCTCTCAACATCATTAACAGTATGAAGAAGAACGAGGCAATTAATATAAAAACGGAAGTCTCGAAACATAAATAACTGAAACCAAGTGCGGAAATTCAAATACACCTCTACCCAGATCTGGTGTCACTAACTCACGAACTTCTACTGAATGCTAAATACAAAGTCTGAATAAGAATACAGTACTGTCTGATCCAATACAAAGGAAATCAAACGAAAGACAGAGATAAGAGAGACTCCGGGCCATGCGGACGCCAGCAAGGCTACCTCGGGAATCTCCGGACTGAAGTAAGCTCCCAACGCTCCTACTGCTGAGGTCCAAAAGCTGCTCCGGTACGTAATCTGTGCAAAAAGCACAGAAGTATAGCATCAGCACAACCGACCCCATGTGCTGGTAAGTGCCTGGCCTAACCCCGGCGAAGTAGTGACGAGGCTAGACAGGACCTACCAAAAACAACCTGTGCAGATATATATATATATATATACAAGGCAACGAAAATAACAACAGAGAACATCAACTAAAAAGGGGAAGGGGCATGCTCGGGGAAAAATACAGTGAATACAGATCAACGGATATAACGACGAAACTACCTCAATACCATAGCTCATATATGAGTGGTCGGCGCGCCACACGATCCCATTTCTTAATTCATAAGTGGACGGCGTGCCACACGATCCCATTTCATAATATATAAGTGGTCGGCGTGCCACACGATCCCATATTATAGTATATAAGTGGACGGCGTGCCACATGATCCCATATCATAGTATATAAGTGGACGGCGTGCCACACGATCCCATATTATAGTTCAAAATATCTCACTTGTAAAGAAGGCCCCATTAGGGGAATTCGACAACATAACACTTTAACCCGGCAAGGGTACAACTAACAGCCCAAATATCCCGGCAAGGGAGAGTACATAATAATAGTCTACACGTCCCGGCAAGGGAATAATCACAACACATCCTCTTTTAAATCACTTCTTTCTCAATTATCAAATTCTAGTTCGAGACAACGATCCAATAACATACCAATCGCAATTCCTCCTCAACCCTTCACATTATAGGAAACTTAGCAATTAAACAAGAAAGATGTTTCACAAAGTCCGGTTCAAACACAATTAAGACCCACGGTCATGCTAGACTCCGGTGTATAGATAACCTTCACCATACCTATACACCGTACTCTTCATTTAGCAATTAGCAAATAATATCCTAATCCTATTCCCTCTAACCAAAGTTAGAACAAACACTTACCTCGGTCCAAGAATAGCAATCAACTCTCCAATACCGCCTTTCCTCTACAATCCGACTCCGAAACAACGATATCTAGGCATAATCAATTCAATAATATCAATAAAGACTCAAAAACAAAATCCCATAGCCTAGAAATGAAGTCCCTAGCATTCTTCCAAAAATACCAAAATCCGACACCGGTCCCACATGGTCTAAACACGAGGCTCGGACCAAAACCCAATCACCCATAACCCCACGAGTTCAAATATATAATTTGTTTTAAGATTCGACCCCAAATTGAGGTTGAATCACCCAAAATTCTCAAAACCCTAACTCTACCCAAAACCCATAATTTCTACTTTGATTTCAAGATTTAGGGCTAGGAATTTAGTAATTAATAGAGGAAATTGAAGAAAACAAGTTGAACAATGCTTACCCAAGAAGTTTTGATGAAAGGGAGCTTCAATGGACGCCTAAGTGCTTGGAGAAGAAAGGAGTTCG
>NW_017675648.1:30241-36914 GCF_001879085.1 Nicotiana attenuata
CGCGTTCGCGGAAGAGGGGCCGCGTTCGCGAAGGGTAAACTGGGTAGAAGGAAATTGCTGGGGTCCAGGAACTGTTCTATGCGAACGCGTGGGACTTCACGCGAACGCGATGAAGGAGTTCTGTAGAGCTACGCGATCGCGAGGGTACAAACGCGAACGCGAAGGGGAAAAGGAGACTCAGCCCTCAGGGTCAAATAACCCTACGCGAACGCGGGGCTGCAACGCGATCGCGAAGAAAGAGGGAGTAAGGCATCGCGAACGCGGGATGAAGAATGCGATCGCGAAGAGGAAATGGGCTCTGCAACAGCTGAAGCAAAATCTGCTATTTTTCTAAGTGTAAAAACACCCCGAACCACCTCCAATTCACTCCCGAGCCCTCGGGGCTCCTAACCAATCACACACACTAACTCATAACATCCTACGAACTTACTCGAGCGATCAAATCGCCAAAATAACATCAAAATCATTGAATCAAGCCCCAAGATCATCATTTTCATTTCAAACTTCATAACTTCAAATTTTAGATATTTAGGTCCGAAACACGTCAAATGACATCCGATTTCGACCAAACTTTACAGAAAGGGCTTAACACATATTTAAGACTTGTACCGGGCGTCGGAACCAAAATACGAGCCCGATACCATAGTCTTTTGATCAATTTTCATTTCCATTTTCCTTAATAATTTCAGAAAAACAATTTCATAGAAAAATTCATTTCTCGGGCTCTCGACCTCGAAGTTCGACTCCGGGCATATGTCCGAGTCCCATATTTTTCTACGGACCCTCCGGGACCGCCAAATCACGGGTCCGGGTCCGTTTACCAAAAATGTTGACCAAAGTCAACTTTAATCATTTTAAAGCCACATTTTGAATTTTTTTTTCCACAGAATTTAACATATAAGCTTTCCGGCTACGCGCCCGGACTGCGCACGCAAATCGAGGCAAGCAAAAAATGAGGTTTTCAAGGCCTCGGAAGCACGGAAAAAGAGAGAAATCCGATGATGACCCTTTGGGTCGTCACAATAAACACAAACAAAATAATTTTTATTTTATTTATAATATAATTTTTCGACGAATGAAATCCCTGAAATATGTAACTTTGTCCCTAAGTGGGACACAACGAATCTAATGGTTAGAAATTTGAGCATGGCTAAAACAAGCTGCACAATTCAACGTGGTAGTATAATTTAGGTGTCCAAAACGAGAAAAAAAAAAAGAAGAAAAGAAAAAAAAAAGAAAAAAGAAAATGTAAAGACTACAACTTGGTACCTTGGTAGGCTCTAATATGATCGTTGTGACGCCGTTATGTATTGTCCATAACAACTATAGTCAAAGACCCATACGTAATCCTAGCACTCAATATTGGACAGTAGGCTCAAAGAAGCTCAACAATCTTTGTAATCGGCTCCAGCCTGCTGCAAAGCTGAAACTCAAGGAAGATAGCTGGTTCCTCTTAAAGACACCTTCCCTGGGCTCTATAGTCCTACTATCGGTAAGGAAAACACAATCGTAAGAGTAGATAGGAGATAGTAGTAACATTGAGCCCAGAAGGAGTTTGCATGACGGGGTTTGAAAGGGTCGTTCAATTTTTTGGAAAGCTGGCATAGGCTAAGAAGTTGAAGGGAGGAGTAGATTCTCTCTTACGGGAAGCGAGTAAAGCAAGTAAATTTTCAGTAAGGTAATGCTCTAATGTCCTGATATCTCCGTTACGAGGGAACTTGGAAATAGATATTGAATACTCCTGAAAGTGACTTGAATAATCACGTATAAACTATTGAAAAGGAACTTCAGTATGTGCAGTAGATATTTACATGTGCAAAAGCTTGATCATGCTTTTAGTTCAAGTAAATCAATGACCAAGAATGCACGGACAGAGTCATAGAGTAATACCCCATACAGTCTTTTTGTAGAATGAAGTCAATAGAACGAAATAAGCAAAACTAGTTATAAACACATCTTGATGAGGTTTTATTTGGATTTGGAGTGTATATCATTTTAGTCCGGCTTAAATACATGTTGTTCTCTTTCCATTAGGTTTATTGGATATTATCAAATAAGAGTTCCTCCCTTAACTCGAGAACATTAAATTGTTTCGCAAGAAACGCGCACAAAAGTTACTTTTTGAAAAATCCATTAATTTAGTATAAATATATTATTTTAAACAAATCTTTTTTAATAATGAAACTTTTCGAGTTCAAATTCCACCAATAACTACGTTTCTTTTTTTTCTTTTTCCACGTTTACTCGCAAGTCAATTCGCACGCAAAGGCATATATGGCTTTAAATTGCCATTTGAATTAACTCAAATAGCAAATTATAATGACTCTCACAATAGAAATATTACTTTATAATATGCTTATCTTTTTATATGCATATGATAACTAAGACTCGCTCTTAACTCGTAAAAATACTCTAATATTCATAGTTTAAGATAAATTCAGATAACATAGAATATTATAATTTCCGGAAAAAAATCATGAGACCAGACTCTGTACCTAATTGAATTCAATAGTATAACTTATGCTTCCAAATCTATAGCCCGTTTGGCCAAGCTTCTAAAATCAGCTTATTTTGAGAAGTGTTTTTCTCAAAAGTACTTTTAAAAAATACTTTTGGTGAGAAGTAGTTTGTGTTTGGCTAATTAATTAGAAAAGCACTTTTGAGCAGTAATTAGTGTTTGGCCAAGCTTTTGAAAACTGCTTCTAAGTGTATTTTCAAATGTGCTTTTGAAGAGAAGCTACTTTTTTCTGCTTCTCCAAAACTGCTTTTGCTTCTACTCAAAAGTACTTTTTTCATAAAAATTGTGTGAGGTACCACTTTTTAAAGTGGTATTTACTTTTTATCCAGCATTTTTAATGCTGAGCAAAAGTAGCCACTAGTCTATTCAAAATTAATATGAAAACGAGTATTACCCTTTTCTTCCTAAACGGAAATACGCCATTTTCATAGATCCATTCCTTACAGCTCCACTTTTCTTTTTGCAATTATTGATGATAAGTCATTGAAAAGTCATTTTAAGCTCTATATATATTGAGAACAAAAAAGGTTGACAGCATCTCATAGTCTCTTCTCCTTCTCCATTCTCAAAACTGCGTTCAGTGACCTTTGTAAGAAGCTGATTCAAACGTTGTAGGACTGACCTAGAAATACATATAGCGTGAAGAAAACCAAAGGATCAACATATATTTTTAATGTGTACGAAGAAGTAAGTTTGGTCAGAAGAAAACCAAAGGATCAACATATATTTTTAATGTGTATGAAGAAGTAAGTTTGGTCAGCTTTACACTACTACCAACAGTTAGGTGCTATAATGAGACAAATTAATATAATGAGTTCTCAGGAGGCCAATCGTTCCCAGTTTAGCTCACCCCTTTCCAAAAAAGCTTAAGAAATTCATGATGAATCAAACAGCACTTCAAACTCACTTGCAACACCACCAAGATCCACCAGACATAGGCAAAATGCAAATAGACGAACCTTCCCCACCCAAGTTCTACAGAAAACATTTCTACAGACACTGATTACCAGCGACTCCTCACTAACCATATATGATAACCAAATTTCTCACCAACATACAGTGGATTTATCCGATGAAACTGCTCCATCTGATAATAATCAAGATCTGTTTATTCCTTTAACAACAGATGATAAATCAAGGTTATACACTCCTTGGAAGTTCTCAGTCATTGTCAAAGTATTTTGTAACGACTCCCACGTTGGAATTGTCATGGAAATGGAAAACAAGAACTAAAAAGAAAGAAATGAAATGCAGACAAAAGAAAGACTCAATTTTCATTCCACATGAGCGATACATTGCTACAGTACTAAATATATAGACATAAAATAATCTACTATCCCTTAGCTGGCAGCCCTAACTAACCACAGGGGCTCAATTGCAAATAATATTAAAAGATGGGCTACATTATAATATCATATATTTTGGCATTCACTACATATTTGGAAAAAAAATAGGCCACCAACTATTAAGACAGAAACTCATTCTTTGTGGCAACCTTCGGACAAATGGCCCTCATCGACCTGGGTTCTGAGTTCTTTCTTATCAATTCCAAAAAGAAGAAAATATGCACAAAGCATTACCGAAGGTCCTTGGTTTATCCTGAACCACTTTCTTCTCTGTAGAGGCAGTGGAACCCAAATTCATAGCATCGAATACTCAATTAAAATATTCTACTATTTGGGCGCGGCTCCCTGAACTTCCAACTGAGTTCTATGATAGGGAGATTCTACAGCGTGTGGAATCTAAACTAGGTAAATTGCTAAAGGTTGACACTTGCACATCCACCACTACACGGGGACGGTATGCTCGTATATGCATCGAGGTACCACTTGAAAAGCCCCAAAATTCACACCTCCATATTGGCAACCATAAACAACCTATACAATACGAAGGCCTTAATCTGCTTTGTAAGGCTTGCGGAAGATTTGGACATGCTCTCACGCATTGTTCCTATCAACAACTTCCCAGCACATCTTGCAGCACTTCCATCTCACCCCCGTCATCAAGCACGCCTACTGCTACCAAATCTCATCAATCGGAGTGGCAAACCGTTAATTTTACAAGGAGGAATAACAACCGGATGCCCAAATATACAAGCTCTGCACTGAGAAATCCGTCGGCAGCGGACACCACCCCAGCTACAGCGGAAGCAGGTAAGTTCGCTATCCCTAATGGGCCAAATAAGGCCCAATCTAACCCTACTCACAAAAAGACAAATAGGCAGCCCACACAAAATTCTTTTAATAAATTTCTACACCTTTCAGAGGAAATGGATATCACTCCAATTATTAATGCACAATCTAATAGCCCAAAATCCTCTTCAGACGAGCCTGTTAGTAATCATATACAAGATGTGGATTATTCTGCCCGTCAGCAATCTTCAGAAAATAATGTTCTTTCAAATGGGCCCAATGTGCACTACTAGAATTCCGGAAAAAAGCGACCAATGTTGGTCTGTCAAGAAAAGCACCAACGTTGGTCTCTAACTTGGAGAAAATAATAAACTAATTATTTTAAATACATTAGCGACAAAGTTGGTCGCTATTTGTTTTAATAATTTCGTCAAAATGTTGACCGAACTGGTCAGACTTGCTTGGTCAAAGAAATACTGAGATTAGCGACCAACGTTGGTCGCTATTGGGGGACCCCACTTATTAAATTTTAATGATTATATATTATTTTAAAAAATTACAAAATATAAATAAATATAATTGAAAAATGAGCGACCAAAGTTGGTCGCTAATTAAAGGGTAAGTAGATAGAGACCAACTTTGCGCTAATATGGGACCTGTTATAAAATTTTAATAATTATAATTATTATTTAAAAAATTTATAAAATATAAATAAATATAATTCAAAGTTAGCGACCAAAATTGGTCGTTATAAAATAGAGACCAACTTTGGTCGCTAATATGGACCTGTTTAACAATTATATTATTATTTAAATATTATATAAAATATAAATAAATCTGATTTAAATTTAGCGACCGCTTTGTCGCTAATTTAAATTTAAAGTATAATTAGCGACAAAGTTGGTCTCTTTTCAGGTCAACATATGGTCAAAATTAAAAATCACTTTGTATTTACTAATCTAATATATATAAATGTAAGCCGTTAACACTTTTGTAACACAAGGGATGAATAGATAAAAATATACTCTAACATGCTATGCACTAAGTATAAGCTCATTAGGTAATATTATATCAATATAGCTTATGTATATATGTATAATATATATACTTACGTTGTACTATGCACTAGGTATAAGCGTATTAGGTAATATTATATCGAATATGGCTTATATATATGTAGTATATATAGTTACGCTGAACTATGCACTAAGTATAAGCGTATTAGGTAATATTATATCGAATATGGCTTATATATATATGCAATATATATAGTTACGTTGTACTATGCACTAAGTATAACCGTATTATGTAATACTATATCGAATATGGCTTATATATATGTAATATATATTATTACGTGCTGTACTATGCACTAGTATAGGGTATTAGGTAATTTATATCGAATATGGCTTATATATATATGTAATATATATATTTACGTTGACTATGCACTAAGTATAAGCGATAGGTAATATTTATCGAATATGGCTTATATATATATATGTAATATATATAGTTACGCTGTACTATGCACAAAGTATAAGCGTATTAGGTAATATTATATCGAATATGGCTTATATATATGTAATATATATAGTTACGCTGTACTATGCACAAGTATAAGCGTATTAGGTAGCGACCAAGTGTGGTCGCTATTCTGGTCAAACGTCAGAACTTAGCGACCAATGCTGGTCGCTATTTTGGTCAAAATAGTCAATACATTTTGGCTTACCAAAAAATAGCGACCAAGGTTGGTCGCTTTCTTCTTAAATACAGTAGCTAAAAAACGGGTTTTTCCCTCATATTCTCTTATTTTTTTCTCTCTCTTCTCTCTCTCCACACCCAAACTCCCATCCCCTTCCGTCTCCTCCATCGACGCCGCCGTCCCCCTCCACCCTCCACCCGCCGGAGGCAGCAACAGCTCCACGCCGGTGTCCTCACTGTCCAGGTAGGTTTCCTCTCTCCTTTCCTTATTTTTCGAAATACAACAGATTTATTTTAATTCTTTGTTTATTTGATTTGA
>NW_017675648.1:36939-37772 GCF_001879085.1 Nicotiana attenuata
GATTTAGGGCTAGGAATTTAGTAATTAATAGAGGAAATTGAAGAAAACAAGTTGAACAATGCTTACCCAAGAAGTTTTGATGAAAGGGAGCTTCAATGGACGCCTAAGTGCTTGGAGAAGAAAGGAGTTCGTGTGTTTTTATGAAAATCCCGAGCTACTGTTCTGTTTTTAACTTAAAAATTCGCTGCGCAAAATTGCCCTTCGCGTTCGCGGAAGAGGGGCCGCGTTCGCGAAGGGTAAACTGGGTAGAAGGAAATTGCTGGGGTCCAGGAACTGTTCTATGCGAACGCGTGGGACTTCACGCGAACGCGATGAAGGAGTTCTGTAGAGCTACGCGATCGCGAGGGTACAAACGCGAACGCGAGGGGAAAAGGAGACTCAGCCCTCAGGGTCAAATAACCCTACGCGAACGCGGGGCTGCAACGCGATCGCGAAGAAAGAGGGAGTAAGGCATCGCGAACGCGGGATGAAGAACGCGATCGCGAAGAGGAAATGGGCTCTGCAACAGCTGAAGCAAAATCTGCTATTTTTCTAAGTGTAAAAACACCCCGAACCACCTCCAATTCACTCCCGAGCCCTCGGGCCTCCTAACCAATCACACACACTAACTCAATAACATCCTACGAACTTACTCGAGCGATCAAATCTCCAAAATAACATCAAAATCATTGAATCAAGCCCCAAGATCATCATATTCATTTCAAACTTCATAACTTCAAATTTTAGATATTTAGGTCCGAAACACGTCAAATGACATCCGATTTCGACCAAACTTTACAGAAAGCGCTTAACACATATTTAAGACTTGTACCGGGCGTCGGAACCAAATACGA
>NW_017675648.1:39431-52203 GCF_001879085.1 Nicotiana attenuata
AAAATGAAGTAGAGAATTCCTCTATAATCTTTCTTTTATCTACTTAGAAAATGTTAAAATTCCTGCCTATACCATCTCTAGTTGAAACACATGTCATTGCAGTCTCAACATCATTGTCGCTAACGAGAACAACAATTGATCAGAAGACACACCCTGTCAGCTACTGTATCCAAGTTATTCTCTGTATCCAAGTTCATCCCGAGTAATAGTACCATGAGGATAATCACCAAAGCCACCGGACAACTTTATGATGCCAATGAAGCAAGATGAGCTATTCAATGAAACTCGTATTGTAAAGAAGAAGAAAGAGACTGATTCAGAAAGGTGGGTCGAGGGTCGAGCCTCGACTATACATGTAAGTTTTTTACTTATCATTAAGTATTTTGATTTACTTTTATATAAATTTTGAAATATTAATTCAATATAATTTTTCTTATAGGTTCGCTTCAGAGCTGATGTGGGGGAATTCATACGAAGTCAGCCACCTAACGAGTCGGCCGAGGCAATCCAACTTTCGAACGAGGATGCTATAAGAACACTCCTTGAGTACTTTATATACTTTGAACTAGACAATAGAACTAGTTTTCGAATGAGCTTGTAATAAACATTAACTTAGTTTTGTTAGCTTAATGTTTTAGTTCTATTGATCTTTATATTTTGTTGCGTTTTAGTGTTGTTGTTGTTGTTGTTGCTGGCATAAAATGCCTGTTTAGGATATTGAGTATAAGCTGGCAGGTGGTGTAGCAGCCAAAACAGGCAGTTTCTGCCAAAAATATACCAAAAAAGCGACCAACTTTGGTGTCCAGTTGGTCGCTATTCACTTAAAAAAAAAATTTCTGGTAATTTGGCGACCAAGGTTGGTCGCTTATAGTTAAAAAAAAAATTAATTCTTTCCATTGGCGACCAATATTGGTCGCCCAATAAATAAAAAATTATAACATTTATTAATATAGCGACCAAAGTTGGTCGCTTAATATGATTAAAAATAAATAAAAATAAAACGTTATTTACATCTGGAGACCAACTTTGGTCGCCAAATATATAATATTAAAATATTTGAGCGACCAAAGTTGGTCGCTATATGCTTTACCCGGAAAATTTGGTCCTTTTACCTGGGAGACCAACGTTGGTCGCTATTTAGCGACCAACTTTGGTCCCTAAGGTAAAGGGACCAGCTTAATATCGACCAGGCGTGGTTGGTCGCTTTTTGGTCGCTTTTTGGCCAATAAGCGACCAACGTTGGTCGCTTTTGCTGGTTGCTTTTTTTCGGAATTCTAGTAGTGTTTACTTTTTATCCAGCATTTTTAATGTTTAGCAATAGTAGCCACTAATCTATTAAAATTAATATGAAAAGATAGTGTTAACCTTTCCTTCCCAAACGGAAATACACCATTTTCCTTGTTCGATATGTAAACTTGTCATTCACCACCGTCGGCGAGAATTCACTCAATAACTTGGTTGATCTCCTCCTCCTTATGCTCTTTTCTGTTTTTTGATTTATCAGTCTTTATTTCAAGTTTTTGTTTTGTTTTGTTTTTGCTTGTGATTATGATTTTAAAGTTTACGTGGAATAAAAGAAGAATTCTGTTATGATTTTAAAGTTTATGTGGACATGTAATCCTTAAGTCCTGAACTTAGTGTTATAAGTTCAAAAGTTAAGGACATGTAGTCCTGAAGTCCTGAAGTTAAGTTTAAAAGTTAAGGACATGTAGTCCTGAAGTCCTGAAGTTAAGTTCAAAAGTTAAGGACATGTAGTCCTGAAGTCCTGAACTTAGTGTTACAAGTTCAAAAGTTAAGGACATGTAGGACTTCACTGAAGTCCTGAAGTTAAAGTTCAAAAGTTAAGGACATGAGCAGAAGGGTATTTTCGTCCGGGCAGTTAAAGTTTATTAAAGCAGTGACTAAAGAGTAAAGACATTTTAAACAGTGGCTTAAAAGTAAATACATGTGTTATTAGTGGCTAACCGTGCACTTCCCCGTGATACGTATTAACAGGTCCAAGAAGGCAAGATACACGCCCAGTTACAGACCACAAGAATAACCAGAAGGTGCTATTTGGCAATTTCCTTTTAAGTCTAAGATTTCTTCATATGGTTCTGGATTTTCAAGAAACGTCTTTGCTTTCTTAATGTAAAGAATTTAAGTTACTCACAATGAAAAAATTATTTAAACTATTCGTACGATTTAATCGGTTATAGCAAGTTATTACTCTATTTTTCATGTTATCATATCAGGCTTGCTATGGAGAGTTACATGTTATTGTAGGTTAACTTAACACGATACCATAGAAAACTTATGCACTGTTATTGTGCACAACTTAAACTCAAGTAAAAGGAGAGTTATCTTTGGAAGTTTTGTTCTACAATTATTGTCTATGATAACAGCAGGATTTGTTACTACTGTCTCAAGGGTATATGCCTCTTGATCAAAGGGTAATAACGCTAAGATTTGTTACTACTGTCTATTTATTTGTAGAACTGACCACTATGTTGCCAAATCATGCACCATAATATGAAGAAATCTTCACTACATGTCAAGTCTCTATAGCTTAATCCCCACACAACCCAAACAACAGAAAGTCTCAGAACTATTTGCTGTCAACTGAATTCTATCTTATTTTCATAAAAGCAAATTTTATATGCCAACATTTTGAAACTGAAATCATTTTCAAGTAGTCAACTGTAGGAATAGGTTTCACACAAATTGCTACTCTATGTATGAGAACAAAGAAAGGAGAAACATAACCATTCAAGTAAGAGAAAACCTTCAACGGTAGAAGCAACCTGAGTTAGATTACATCTTTAAGCAAAGACAAAATACACTGTATCGCCAGTGCAGTTTAAAGTAACACTACTCATCTGCATTGTAAGAATGTAAATGTAACTGTTCAATAACCACTACATAGACTGTAGAAATTCAACCAGTCATCGGATCTCTTGCGACCGAACTGGTGGTGTTATAACAGGGTTACTTTTTCTTTGAGTGAATCTTAGAAGCTGATGTTTAATGATATGGTCAGTGCTGTCAGTTTTCCCTTAGTCTACCACAATATTAACCCGGAATTTCTTATTTATCTGAAACCCAAGCTCCATTTGGTAACCCCGGAGAACCATTACTGCTGTCGCAGATTGTTGCTGTGTTGTGCCCATTTGCCTCGTGTTTCCCTGCCTCGGTAGACCCCTCACAGGTACTGCTGTTTGGAGCATTATCTGTATGCCTATCACCAGTCTCATTACCATCAGAATCAGTGAAAGAGCCTTTATTTCTAGTGTAGGTGCTATAACCATTCCCCTGATTCCCATTTTGAGAAGCATGACCCCGAGAATTACTAGTTGATGGCAAAAAAGTAGCGTGATTGACTGCAGCACCCCACGAACTAGAAGCCCCATAACTTGCATCTAAATTATAGAAAGGACCATACCCATGATTCTGGCTGCTCCACTGGTTTATTGCGACACCGGGCAAGCTGCTAGCATAACCAATGCTGGCCAAAGATGGATTCGCATATACTCCAGCTGCCCCACCGTAGCAACTATAAATCTCACAACCATAGCCATAATAATAGGGATTGTAACCAACAAAAGTAGGCTGCGGAAACCTAATGGGACCAGAAGAACCATAACCCAAGTAACCTCTACCACCACCATTGCCAGCAGGATTTGCTTCTTTAGGCAGGGCGCGTTTTACCTCCACTAGCTTATTTTTCAGTTCATGAAAGTTTTTATGAAGAACTTTATCAACAGCATCTTCTGTGTCAAAGGTGATGAAACCAAATCCTCGAGGGCGACCAGTGCTTGGGTCATACATTATTACTTTATCTTTCACATTACCGTAATTTTGGAAGTACTGCCGAAACTCTTCTTCAGTAAGGGAAGAAGGTAGCCCACCCACAAATATTTTTCTAGTTCGGACATTCCCTTCAGGTTCTGTTTCTATATCTTCACCAGCATAAGGAAGTTGCGATCTCAAGCTCTGCTGCTGTTCTCTTGGCAAAGCCCTCTTAGTGTCCACCTGAACAGCAAAACTGGAGTTTAAAGTGAAAACAAATAGACAAGTAAAACAGATATTTGGTCAGCAAGAAACTCAGATGTCATTTAGTTGAAGCCAAGCTACAACGTTGCAGCTACCAGCGGAATTGTTTGTCAAGTTTAAACACTGCTGAGAACCTTCAGAACAAGGAAAAGATTCATATGACTCAATCGCGACCACTAGAATATCATGTCTTTGAATGACTTCAGCTCATATAAACATATTAATACTATAGAACAAGAAAATCTAACATATTACTCCTTTACATCTCTCCTCTGGTAAAAGTCCAAATGAGTAACTTAACATGGACTATTTTACTAAAAAATGAAAAGCATATGAAACAGAATCCTTAATTATCTAAGGAAGTTTGTCCTCACCAACCTTCTACTACAATTTCCACACAATCCAGATAAAACAAGCTGAATATTCCCCCCCCCCCCCCCCCCTCTCCCACTGTCCTTCATAAATGTGACCTTCTGTACTAACGCATTGCACTGCTTTTAATCAAATAATCTAAAAGTAAAAATTACAAGTAAAAAGATTGATAGATGAGCTAAGCAAGGGAAAAGGAAGTAAAAGACGAACAAGAGTGCCTAAATCCCCCTTTACATTTTAAGAATGCCACACTCCTCTAGTTCCACAAACAGGACTGTGATTCATCATACCCATTTAAGAAATTGGACAAAAAGGCAGGATTCAGAAATTTTAGACAGTGTATTCTAATATACACGTTTTTTAAAATTCTTTTGCATGTATATAAATGGGGTAATTTCACGGATAGAAATTTAACTTTTATTTTATTGCATCAAAGTCACTGAACTATTTCGAACAAAAATTTAGTCAACTTTGGCTAAGTACCACAGAAAATCATTAAGCTATATTTTTATAACAAAAATATCACTCAACTTTGCCCAAATATCACATAAAGGCGAAACTAACCCATATAAACGGTTCAAGCAGAAACTAGAAGGCCTACACATAACACATGCTGATGCAACTAATGACATGATTCCAAAACTGCATTAAAGGAACAGCTAAAAAATTCGAAAGCATCAGTTAAAAAAATAGAGAAGAAAACTCAATCCTGATCAATCTTAAAACATACGAAAACTCAACGGGGGTACGCCTACAAGATTGATCAAAACAAACCAACACCATAAAAAATTAGCAGCGGTTTCAAAATTTATAATTAACAGGTTCAGAGCTAAAGTACTGTCTATTATATGTACACATCCAAGATCATAAATTTCATACCGAACGGCCATCAATGTTGTGTTTGTCCTGAAGAATGGTATCAATAACAGAAGGATCAGAGAAGACAACAAAAGCAAAGCGTCTAGACAAGCCAGTGTATCTATCACGCATGATCGTGGCATGTTTAATTTCTCCATAATTGCTAAAATAGTCTCTTAGCTTCTCCTCCGTTGTTTCCCATCTTAATCCTCCTACAAATAGCTTCCCTTCATCTGATTCCATAATTCTGACAACAAAAACAAAAAGAAGAATTCTCTCCTCTGGTATAATAACAATAATAATAATGCAGTTTACGTAAATATAGTAACTAAAAGTAGAAAGAGAGGGATAGAGCAATTATATGGAAGCATGCCTAGGGTTTGGGGACAGTGACCCAATCTCAATCGGAAAAGGGGATCAAACCAAATCTTCAACACAATTTCCCGATTTAGGGCAGATTTCGAATCAACCTCCAAAATCAACTGACACGAAATAACCTTTAACCTTTATTTATTTGATCCTTAAAATAAATCACTTCCAAGTTATGAGTTGTGAAAATATATTATATACATCCGCTATTAAATGGTTATATATACATACATATATATATATATATATATATATATATATATATATATATATATTTGCCGGCTATTATTTTTGAAAACGACTATACTGTATAGTTTTCCTTAGATAAATAACCCCAAACCAATTTCTCTCCTCTTTTTATTTTACGGTTTAATTTTTCATAAATATACTTATTATTTTATAGTTCGGCACACGCGTAAATGCCAATTAAAATGTGAAAATTTCATTTATAAATCCAAGTATTCTCTCTCTCCCTCTCTCGGCGACAGTAACACAACCCCAACCCCCAACGGTCATCTTTTGCCAGAACCCCACCGACGCCAACGACAACAACCCGGTAAGATTTTCGACCACCCCTCACCTCTCTCTCCCTCTCTCTTATACCACTCCGTTCTCTCCCTTCTTTCTTTCTTCCTCCTTCGTTCTCGCCTCCTCTCCACCCCCAACCTACACAGTAGTTGTCTTCTCCGGCGACCGTTGTCCCGCCGGTGACATATATTCCGGCGGCTGCAGTCCCCTCCCCTCTACTATCCTTTTCCCGTCTGCTCCTCTCCCTTTATTTCCTTCTTCTTTTTCTCTTCTTTGTACTTGTGTGTTAAACTATTTGGTCATTACCCCCCACTGCTTATTCCCCTTCTTTTCGCTTCTTTTTCTCTTCTTTGCTTCTGTTGGGGCTTCACCAGTGGTAGCGGAGGCAGCCCCCTTTTTTGGTTCTTGGATTTTTTGTGCGTCTTTCAGGTATTACGCGGTGGCTATTGGAGACAAGCGAGGAGCGCGTGCACAAACATATGAGAGCTGCTAGGGCGAGTAGCAGTAAGGGGCGGTGGAAAGTTGGAGTGAACGCGCTAGGTGCCGTACAACATCGTGTACACCAAGACAATTTTCAGGTTCTATTCCCGGGAGTTGGTACCTCCCACTTTCCTGTTTTCTCTTCCTTGTGTTAGTTAAATTGCTTCCTTTTTAGTTCGCATTAGTTTAAATCATACAATTAGCGTGCGTGTAGTTACAATTTATTTTCTCCTAGTCTGGTCCATTTGCCTATTGTGTGTCAATGATTCTCCTTAGTTTGCTGTAGGCATAGTGGCTGTAGTCTGGGATGGTAGAGTAAGGTCATGCCCTCGGGGAGGCTAGGGGGTGGGGCTAGGGACACGGGGTAGGACGCGAGGCAAGGGAGGTAAGGGGCACAAAGGAGCCTATATGTTGAGAATTGGGTCATGGAACATAGGTACATTGACGGGTAAGTCTATAGAGTTGGTGAAGATCCTCCAGAAGAGGAAGGTCAATATAGCGTGTGTCCAGGATACTAGGTGGGTAGGATCGAAGGCGAGAGATGCAGACGAGTATAAGCTGTGGTACTCTGGAGTCCTGAAGGGTAAGAACTGTGTGGGTATTTTGGTGGATAGGGAACTTAGAGAGTCTGTGGTAGAGGTTAGGCGGGTGAATGATAGGTTAATATCTATTAAGTTGGTGGTTGGAAAGTGCACCCTAAATATCGTTAGCGCTTATACGCCGCAAACGGGCTTGGAAGAGGAGGTTAAGAGGCACTTCTGGGAGGGGTTGGATAAGATTGTGCATAATATCGCCCGCTGAGAGGTTATCTATAGGAGGGGATTTCAACGGACATATTGGGTCGACTGCAGGCGGCTATGGCGAGGTGCATGACGACTTCGGTTTTGTGGATAGGAACGCAAGAGGTACTTCGTTGTTGGATTTCGCTAAGGCATTTGAGCTGGTGATTGCAAACTCTAGTTTTCTGAAGAGGGAGGAGCATTTGGTTACTTTTTAGAGTGTGGTGGAAAAGACTTATATTGACTATCTTCTCCTTAGGAGGTGCGACGGAAGGTTGTGTAAGGATTGCAAGGTTATCCCGGGTGAGACCCTCGCAGCGTAGCATAAGATCTTGGTGATGATGAAGAGGAAGAAGAGGACTGCACGAGGACGACCGAGGATCAGATGGGGAGCTTTGACTAAGGATAAAGCTCAGGAGTTGGAAGGGAGGTTATCGATGTAGAAGCCTAGAGGAGTAGTGGGGACGCGAGTGATATGTGGTTGACGACGGTAGATTGTATAAAGGGGCGGTGGAGTCTCAAAAAGTTACTTTGGCGGGCACAAAGGCGACTGGTGGTGGAATGAAGTTGTCCAAGGTAAAGGGAAAGCGAAGAAGGCGACGTACCTGAAGTTAGTAGGGAGCACATGAGAGGAATAGAGGAGATCGAACAGAGAGAGGTATAAATTAGCTAGGAAGGAGGCGAAGTTGGTGGTCACGGAGGCTAAAACTACGGCTTTTGGTTGTTTGTACTAGGAACTAGGGGCCAAAGGCAGGGAGAACAAATTATTTCAGCTGGCCAAGGCGAGAGAGATGAAGGCTGAGGATCTGGACCAAGTTAGATACATCAAAGATGAGGACGGTTGAGTATTATTGGGAGAGGCGCAAATTAAGCAAAGATGGAGACTTACTTTCATAAACTTTTGAATGAAAAAGGGGATCGGGATATTGTGCTAGGCGAGTTAGGGCATTCCGAGAGTCACCGTGACTTTGGGTACTGTAGGCGTATCAAGGTCAAGGGGTCGTGGGGGCTATACGTAAGATGAGCAGGGGCAGAGCTACCAGGCTTGACGAGATTCCGGTAGAATTTTGGAGGTTTGTGGATAGAGCAAGTTTGGAGTAGCTGACTAGGATGTTTAATGTTATTTTTAGGACGAAGAGGATGCCTGATAAGTGGAGGTGGAGTACAGTGGTTCTATTGTACAAGAACAAAGGTGATATCCAGAGTTGCAACAACTATAGGGGTATCAAATTACTGAGTCATACCATGAAAATTTGGGAGAGGGTGGTAGAAGCGAGGTGAGGAGGACAATGTCTATATATGACAACCAATTTGGGTTTATGCCGGGTCGTTCTACTACGGAAGCTATCCACCTTATTAGGTTGGTGAAATAGTACAAGGATAGGAAGAAGGATCTGTACATGGTATTTATTGATCTAGAGAAAGCGTATGACAAGGTTCCTTGAAAGGTTCTTTGGAGATCCCTTGAGGCTAAAGGTGTGCCAGTTGCTTACATTAAGGCAATTAAAGACATGTATGATAGGGCTAATACTCGGGTTAGGACAGTGGGAGGCGACTCTAAGCATTTTCCGATTGTTATGGGGTTACACCAAGGATCTGTGCTCAACCCAAATCTTATTTTCCCTAGTAATAGACGCATTGACACATCATATTCAAGGGGAAGTGCCATGGTGTATGTTATTCGTTGATGACATAGTTCTGATTGACGAGATGCAAAGCGGCATTAATGAGAGGCTGGAGGTTTGGAGACATGCCCTTGAGTCTAGGGGTTTCAGGTTGAGCAGGACTAAGACAGAATATCTTGAATGCAAGTTCAGTACCGAGCCTAGGAAAGCGGGTATGGACGTGAGGCTTAGATCAAAGGTCATTCCCAAGAGAGATAGTTTCAAGTACCTTGAATTGGTTATCCATGGGGATGGGAAGATCAAAGAGGATGTCACACACCATACATGGGTGGGGTGGATGAAATGAATGTTATCATCTGGAGTCTTGTGTGACAAGTAAATGCCACTTCTACTCAAAGGTAAGTTTTATAGAGTGGTGGTTAGACCATCCATGTTGAATGGAGTTGAGTGTTGGCCAGTTAATAACTCACATATCCAGAACATGAAAGTAGCAGAAATGAGGATGTTGAGGTTGATGTACGGGCACACTAGGATAGATAAGATTAGGAATGAAGATATTTGAGGAGAAGGTGGGCGTGGCCCATGGGTAACAAGATGTGGGTAGCAAGGCTCAAATGATCCGGGCACATATAGAGGAAAAGTCTAGATTCCCCGGTTAGGAGGTGCGAACGGTTGGCGTTGGTGGGCACGAGGAGAGATAGAGGGAGACCTAAGAAGTATTGGGGAGAGGTGATCAGGCGGGATATGGCGAGGCTTTAGATCTCCGAGGACATGACCCTCGACTGTGGAGGTCGAGCATTAAGGTTGTAGTTAGGAGGTAATTGAGAATATTTCTAACTCGTACCAGTGTGAGGATAGTTTGAAAGAATTTTGTCTTAGACTGCTAGTAGTCAATGTTGTGTTCATACTACTCTTCCGTTTTCATAGTGTCGGGCCTTATTTACTTGTTATTGTTTTTGCTTTCCATCTATGTACTGGTTCGTGTGATGTTGTTATTATTATTTCTATGGTTTTTATTGATGGTACTGATATACTGTCTCTTTTCGTCTTCTTGAGCCGAGGGTCTATCAGAAATAACCTCTCTACCCCCTCGGGGTAGAGGTAAGGTCTGCGTACACACTACCCTCCCCATACCCCACTTGTGAAATTTTACTGGGTCGTTGTACTCTTTTCGGTCTCAAATATTAAAATATTTGATACTTTTGAAAGACAAAAATTTATTCATTAGACCTTTTTTCCCCTAGTTCTACCCCTATTAGTCTAATTAGTAGAGTGTTTTATTAAATAAGATTTTTAAAGATAAAAGATAATTTAGATATGTGTGGTTGTGATTAAGCCTGTTAAATATTTCTCTCAAGAAGTGCATAAAAACATTAAAGAATAGATAATATGGACATGGCAGAGTTGTCACCAATTACTTTGTTCTCAATGTCTCGTATTAGACGAGTAAGTTAAATAGTAACATTATCATAAGAAAATAGTAATAAAAAAGAATACAACAAAAAGAAGTTATGCAAGAGAGATAATAACAAGGGGATGTGTGATAGAGTGATTGTATTAGCAAATACTTTCCTTTTCTTTCTTCCCCAAATATTATATGTGAAAGTATAACGGTCTAACAAACTTTGAGCTAAAATTTAAAACGTCTTTAATAATATTTACTATTTTTCACATTTCTTACAAGGTTATTTTTGTATTTCTTTAGTTTCATATGATGATACTTCCACTAGCCCGCTTGGTGTCATGGTCTCTCTGAAATTTGAAGTAAGACATGGATATTATTAGAATTGGGCCAGCCCAGGTGGGAGTCCGAATGAAAATGAGTTCATATATATATATATATATATATATATATATATATATATATATATATATATATATATATATANTATATATATATATAAAATTAAGTTTTTAGCCTTTGTTATTTGGTCCCTAGTTTTTCTTATTTTCAATCAAGTCCTCGTGTATTGGCTAGTGAAGGGTTGGACATGTGTCAAAGATGGTACAAGTTTGTTAGCTGTAGATAGTTTTTCTAATATTTATGGAACGCTGACTTGTATTTTAGGGTTATTAGGCAAGATATGGCGTTGCTCCAGCTTACTGAGGACATGACCATGGATATGAAGGTTTGGAGGTTGAGAATTAGGGTAGAGGGTTAGGTAGTCGACCTTTGTCTTTGTTTGTTACAGTAGCTTTAGTACACCACTTAGTCTCTTTCATGTATTTTCGTCTTTCTAGACTTCTGTTATTACTTGTTGTTGCCTTCGCTTTGGTTTTTAATTGCACTAACTAGTGTTAGTTGTGTGTTTTCGCTTGATTTTTTGATTGGTTTGCTTGTCATTAGCCCTTAACTTTATCTTTTCCGAGCCGAGAGTCTACCGAAAACAGTCTCTCTGCCTTTTTAAATGTAGGGGTAAGGTCTGCGTACATACTACCTTCCTTAAATCTCACTTGTGGGAATATACTAGGTTTGTTGTTCTTGTTGTTTTAGTTCTTGCTTTTCTTTTCATGTCGATTCCAAAATTGGACCCGCTACATTTGGTATCAGAGCCGACGTTTCTCGGCCTGGATTCCACTGCAATATTCAGTCACTATTACTATCACTCACTACAACTTTCGGCCAATGTAGCCACAACAGATCCTCCTTCATGGGGCTCACCTAATGCCTATTTTCATGATTCTCCTCATCCATATGAAGCACAAGGATGGGCCAGAGAGAAGCATATTTTCGGTCTTATTCGGTAGATCCCAACTATGCAAATCTCAGTTTTCAACAAAATTCATATCACTTTGAGCGAATCTCAGCAGCCACGTACCTTCCACAAGATCCTCTACACAAAAGGCATGCCACTGGTAGCAAGAACTACTCTTACCCACAAACTTCCTATGAGTTTCAGAGAGTGGGAAAGTGAAACAAATTTCAACTGAGCCCAACCTAATCACCAATGAACAATCTATTTTCACTGAAATCCTCTCATTGGTGTAAGAGAACATTCGTCGGTCGGAGCAATTTCAGTGGAATTGTGAAGCCTATCGACAATGGAGATCTACTTATATAGATTCCCTTAGCATCAAGTTTAACGGAGGTTCTGCAGCTTTAGCGATTTTCACCGAGTCTGGTTGGTTGCTCAAAGGGAGCAATGATGAACTAGACACCAAGATAACACCTGAGTTAACAGAAAGCAGTTTAAGTGAGTCTGTTGTTTTCCTGCTTCTGTGATTTCATTTGAACCCATTTGTCACGGTTTGGCTGATGGAACACCGAAAGTTGATGATAAAGATGCTATAGTTTCAGGAAATAACTGTCGTGCCCCTTTTTCTCGCAAAAGTGGGTTTCGACATTTGATAACTCTTTTAAATGGAAGATAGAGTGTTAGAAGTGAAGAGTCGTCACCTAACGATTTTTAAGGTGCGTTAGGGACCTATTTGCAAATAACTCTGTTAACTAGTCAACGTCACCAAAGATCGGGTAAGGGCTCAAATTACCTCAAAGAGAAGGTGTTAGGCACTCTTCGAGATCCACAACTGTGGGTCTCGGCCGAACTTAAGACTATATGGATTGTAATTAGGCTGGGTGATCAAATAAACAAGGAGAATATAAAGGTCAAAGAGTTTTATTATAACACAAGTAGTACAAATCTTAGTACGACTATAAAGATACAACTACTTAGGTCTAATAGCAAATATATAAGCGGGGGGGGGTGGGGGTACGTTATTTAGTCAGAG
>NW_017675648.1:52223-62782 GCF_001879085.1 Nicotiana attenuata
GGGGGGGGGGGGGGGGGGGGGGGGTCCTAAGTTTTTTAGCCTGAAGGATCACCCCGTGCAACATAAATAATACTTGATAACTCTTTTTAGAGAGGAGTTGCTCATATTATTCAGCAGGCACAGACTATCATCTCCTGCTACCCGATTACTATGTTGAAGTTGTTTACCTAAAGCGTTCTAGTTCAATTCTAAGCCGTGCCCTATGCGTGCGCTACCCGTCCCATGCCTATGATCCAGGAGGCTTTCGACCTACTATTTGGGTTGTTCTAGACTTTACTTAGGTTGCTCAAAAATGATAAAATAAAGCGACATTTAAAACGGATAGGACTCCACGTAAAGAAAATTAAGGCCCAAGTTAGCCTCCACACATAGCCAACAAATGCATGCGGGCAGATTCTATATTATGTACAGGCAGTTTCAGGTTCGAGATATCGTTTTAAACCTATAGAGATGATTTCTAAGTGACCACACAGTTTAAGAAAGCCTCATGATAGTGCTGGTATTCAGATTATCGCAATTATAAACCTATAGACATGATCTCTAAGGGATTTGCACGAGGGGACAGTGATAGCTATTGAAAAACTCAGAATTACTCTCGTTTGATCCTGTTGGCATGCTTTATAAACGAGTAGCACTGTTTTATAGCTAGGTTCTAATAATTGGCATATTTATCGCTTATTCCTATAGGCATGTTATCTAGGTGAGCAGTGTAATAAGACAACGAAAACAGTTGATTAGTTATTCAATTAAAGCCTTATAGACATGGTATCTAGCAGAATATAAATTGATATAATCTTATAGGAATGTTATCTAGTAAATACACCGCAGTTGCACAAATTGAAGAAATAATTATTGACACTTCATTCCTATAGGCATGCTGTCTAATAACGCATAGCAGTAGACGTGGGAACAAGTAAAGTACTTAAACTCGTGCGTCTGATAGTAAAACAGGTTAAGTGAGTGTGTGATTCTCTACAGGCATGGTTTCTACTAGTGTACAATACATGACAAACCAGATAGCATATATGGCATGCTGGATGGAATAACAAGTAGATCACATAGACCCTATAGGCACATTTTCTACCCTTTTATGCAAATATTAGAATATACCCGTTTTCTCCAATTTCACTAACACCCCAATTATTTGTTTACAAATTACTACAGGCCCAATAATGAACATAAGTATAAAATATTTATATACGGGAAACTGCAGGCCCAAAAAGAAAAATGAAATATAACCCAATATTGCTTGGGCCTTCCACAAGCTCACTCGAATAGCAGGCCCAGATGTGAATTCAGCTCAAGCACTGGAGTGTGTCAGTTGCACAGCCCAAGTCCATATTTGGACCCATATTAAAACCCGCATGGAGTACCAAGCAATTGGGACTTAATAATTTGACAAATACACATAGCAATTACTTAAAGAATTCTGGACCTACTAACAACGACTAAGTGATAGAATTTGTAAAAAAGTGCATTTGTACTTTAGAAGCAGACATAACAGGGTTGATTAAACAAAGAACAAGCAAATTAAGAGAATTAATAAGGCTTAGATTCATTATGGTAAGTTGATAAAACAATATTGACATTCCAGATTCGATCACTTAGCAGGAGATATCATATTGAGCAGAAGAACATATTGAGAGACAGATAGGGGAACCGAGTTTTTTGAGATTATAGTATAAACATATAAAGGTGCCAAACAAGTTTAGAATAGGGCACTAACCTAAAGGATTTCAAATATCAATCTGGTACAATCAAAGGCAGGAAGCAAGTAGAGTACAAGTTTTATATGAAAGTTCTAACATGACAGTTCTAATAAGGCCACAAATAGCATATCAACATACTAGTGGTACAACTTGGCCAATATTATGAAACTTAACATGATGGGAATAGATCATAGTACAAAGGCTTTGCAGAAACTTATGGCATGTGAAAGGGCAGATTAGCTACACATTAACATGTCAGTTGACCATACTTAAGAGAGGAAATGGGATATTTATCCTAAAGTCTTAGATGATGCTAAAGATCAAGATTACAAATAGCAAGGAAACATGTTTTCTTAAGGCAATATTGTAACATGAGATCCATATAGTTGTGGCCAGTTTGCAAAGAACATTCGATTAAACACAAGACTCAGCACAAAGTAATTCATTCAAAGCAGAGGGATGGTTTCACAAGAGTTTTAGTATAATACCCAAAGCAAGGCATGAAGAGGATTCAATAATAGTCAGATTCATTAAAAGAACACATATAATAGGCATGCATTGAAACTCAAAGCTCAAACATGTGCAGATGCTAGGAAAAACATAGAGGTATAGAACTGATTTCAGAGGAAAACAAGAAAAACCAACATAGAAGTGGAGGATATAGTGAAGAACACATATTATCCTAACACAAACTAAGAACAAGCTGGAATCTATTGCGTGTACTAAAATGCATTCAACTATCAAAGAATATACAATGACTGGGGAGTATTGAACGATATCATAGCAAAAGAACTAAATCATGCTCACAGAATTTAAATGTCCTTAATATCTATAACACATAGAGATATACAGAAGGAAAAATATTTAAAATTGCAAGAGTTAAAGGCACTAACCAGTAGCCAACTTAGACGAGCAAAAGCATAAGGAGTTTAGAATACTGGTAGCAAGAACCGCAGATCTCTGATGTTTCAGAGTTCAGAAGAGCCTCGTAAGGGCCCCGAGTAGTGCTTGCACCGGAGGAGGTTGATAATTTTATGGCCTTGGCTTTTAGCCGGCCAAAGAGCCAAGGATTTCAAAGAAGATGAACGAGTGAGGAAAGTATATTGAGGGCAAAAGCATTGATAAATTAGGTCCGTCTAGAGGGGAATTGGGGAGGGGTTTATATAGTAGTTGAAATTGAACAAACAAACAAGGAAATATAATCAATCAACACAACAATAAGGAAAGAAGAGCATGCAGAATCGTTTAAGAACCAAATTAGGAAAAATTAGGCAAACCCTAGTTTGACAGGAATCAAAAATTGGTTGAAGATCTTGGTAAATCGGACCCATATGACCTTGCCATGATGCACATAGACGACATATTGTTCAAATCTCGAAGGGTGAAGCTGATTTCCCTTGATTCGAAGATTGGTATTTGTCAAAAGTTAGGCAAATACTAAGTAACACCACAATCTTGTAAGTAGAAATGAGGTAACGCGCAAAAGGTAATAAAGTCACAGAAAGAATCCATGATTGGATCGGATTCGGAGAAGATTGGGGAAGGCGGCTAGAGTTTCTGAAGGAGGAAAGGATTTGAGAGAATGTAGAGGCGGTGGACGGGTAGAATGGGGTTAGGGTTTGGGTTGTGAAGTTATAAAGGGAGGTGAGGAATTATTATGGGTTGTTGATCATTTAAGATCAACTTCCAAGATCGAAAGGGAGTGGGACGGGTTAGGAGATGGGGTCGTTTGGGTTTGGGCCGCTGAAGGGTGAGAGGGGAGTGGGCCAGTGGTTTGGGCTTAGTTTCCGGTCCTAAAATTAGCCCCAAAATAGAACTATAAATTAAAATATGCAAAATTTATCAAAATTTATCTCCAAAAGTAATTAATAAATAATAAAAATATTATTTACGCACTAAAATAATTAAAATAATAATTTAGCATTAGAAAAATATAAAAAAAAATGCTACTTTGGCACAAGTAGTGTTGTAAAATGTAATTATGCATGAATACATGCTATTATTGCAAAAATTGTGTAAATAGCTAAAAATACAAACCTAATTATATATAAATGAAGTAAAATATTATTAAGCACACATGTGGACATAAATGATAAATTTGGATGATTAAGTCATCACAAAATAATTTAAAGGGGTAATTAATAAATATTTAAGTAATTTAAATGCAAGAAAATTAATTTTAAAGCACTAAAATTACGGAAAATTATGGAAAATACTTGTATAAATCTTATAAATTAAATAATGATGCAATATGACATGTTGAAAATATATATACTATTTGGAAAAATATGAGGGAAAAATGGGTGTCAACAGTTACCCCTCTTTATCCGGGAATGATGAAAGAGTTGTCGGGTAAAGAAATGATAACCAATTTTGGCCGAATTGAGTGGGGAATGATGTGATTTTTAAAAAGTGGGGGCCGAACCTGGTTCCTAAGTTGCCTACATATCCCTGGTGTTACGGGAATCAGACCGTGTGTAGTTCTGGATCTAACGGCGAACGAAACCGATTAAGTTGTTATAAGAGTGGTCGTATGTTTCGAAAAGGTTCTTTTGGGTAGGATAGTGTTGTAAGTAACGGACAATTTTGGGTGGAGTCATGAATGCGAAATGGATGTTATGAGTGTATTACAAGGCAGATACTGATAGTTGGTTACATTTGAGGCAGTCAGAGGATGTGAATGTTGTGAACGAAAACCGGAGCGAAGATTGCTCCTGTTTGCAGAACCGTTACCTCCTGAACTACCTGCAAAGCTTAAAATACGGTGCATGCGAATATATATGGGTTATTGCGGGAATGTAAACATGATCCAGATTCCCTTTGGACCATGAAGTTTATCTTTGGACGATGAGGATGATTTCCTTAGACCATGACGTTCTGGGCCATGAAGCGTATGATAAGGGATTCACAGGCCATGAAATAGTGTCCTCGGGCCATGAGGATGATGCCTCTGGACTATGACGCCTTTGAATAATGATGTGCAATTTTGAGATATCCTCAGGCCATAGAATAGTGTCTCCCGGCTATGAGGATGATGCCTTTGGACAAAAATGGCGATATTTCAGCCTATGAAATGCAAAGATATGATGCCTGGTCATATGCGAGGACGAGACAAGACAAGGCTTAGTATTGTATGAGATGAGGGCAGTGCTTAGCCCTATGCGAAGAAGGAGGTAGTGCTTAGCCTTATGTAGTGTAACGGAGATAGTATTTAGTCTTATGCAAAGAAAGGGAGACAATACTTAGTCTCATGCAAAGAAAAGCAATGCTTAGCCTCATACAATTACGGAGGCAATGCTTAGCCTTATGTAAGTACGGAGGCAATGCTTAGCTTCATGGAAGAAATGGAGACAATGCTTAGTCTCATGCAAGGGAAGGCAGTGCTTAGCCTTATGCAAGGAAATGTAATATTTAGCCTTATGCAATTACGGAGGAAATGCTTAGCCTCATGCGGGAAATGGAGACAATGCTTAGTCTCATGCAATTACAGAGGCAATGCTTAGCCTCATGCAAGAAATGGAGAAAATGCTTAGTCTCATGCAAGGGAAGGCAATGCTTAGCCTTATGCAAGGAAAGGCAATGCTTAGCCTTATGCAATTACGGATAATAGTGCTTAGCCTTATGCAAGAAAGTAAATAATAGATGTGTGAGGGTAAAGTATTTCTTAGCTTGGTGTGTTGTGTTTGGCAACCTTTTCGCCATGAGGACAGTGATTTTTGCTGCGTGTATAAATTTGCGAATATTCCTGTTGTGTTCGTTATGCCTGCATTCAAAGAAAAATCGTGAGTTTTGCGAGGAAGGTTGGTTCGTGCTCTTAACTCCTTGCTCCGCCTTTGCTCCTATTTGAGGTCCTGCTTGGGTCCCCATGGGTAACATCTGGATGTCATAGAAATAATGTTTTCGAAAACATGTATGCATTTGACAAATTATTTGTAGAAATATAGTTGATTGAAATATATGATAGTGCGTGAGATCAAATAATTTCGATGAACCGGTGAATGCGACGCATTTTAGAGACATTGCAACCTCTTTGCTTTAGAATTTTGAGGTTCCTCCTCAAAATTCTACCCCAGTTAAGTGCATACTTCTGACAACACGTTCCTTGGCTGTTCTATACATGACAAAGTCGGATGAACTCGCGATCTTGCCCCAATTTCTGATCATGGGAAAATGAAGATTTTATTAAGATGTGACCGAACCCACAGGGCTGCCTACATATCCCCTCTTAAATGGGAATCAGGTCCAGCGTAGTTCAATTACATCAAAAATGGAAAATACAAACAATCTTAAACATAGTATCTCCTGACTGCGTCTGAATTGATAGGCTTTCGCTATATCTCTCCGTCCATTTCTGTATGTATAAGTGCTCCTCCTGTTAGTACTCGATGACCATGTAGGGACCTTGCCAGCTGGGTGAGAACTTCCCCTTGGCTTCATCCTGATGTGGAAAGATCCTCTTTAGCACCAACTGCCCCGGTGAGAATTGCCTTGGTCTGACCTTTTTGTTGAAAGCTCTTGCCTTTCTGTTCTGGTAGGGTTGACCGAGACATACCGCGTTCATTCTTTTTCCATCAATGAGAGCTAGTTGCTCGTATCGGCTCTATACGTATTCTGCATCGCTGAGCTCAGCTTCTTGTATAATTCTTAAAGAAGGGATTTCTACTTCGGCAGGAATAACCGCTTCAGTACCATAAACCAATAAGTAGGGAGTTGCCCCAGTTGTGCGAACCGTGGTACGATACCCGAGCAGAGCAAATGGCAGCTTCTCGTGCCATTGTTTGTAATTGTCCACCATTTTCCTCAATATCTTCTTGATGCTCTTGTAGGCGGCTTGTACGGCTCCGTTTATTTGCGGCCTTTATGCTGTGGAGTTCTTATGCTTGATCTTGAATGTTTCACACATGGCCTTCATCAGATTGTTGTTGAGATTGGCAGCGTTGTCAGTGATGATTAACTCTGGTACTCCAAATCGGCAAACAATACGGTCCTGAACAAAATCCGCTACGACCTTCTTAGTTACAGCTTTGTAAGATGCGACTTCAACCCATTTTGTGAAATAGTCTATGGCTACCAGAATGAACCTATGCCCATTTGAAGCAGTGACTTCGATTGGGCCGATGACATCCATACCCCAAGCGGAGAAAGGCTAGGGTGAACTTGTTGCATTGAGTTCATTAGGTGGTACTCGTATCATGTCAGCATGTATCTGGCATTGGTGACACTTCTGAACATACTTGATGCAGTCTGTTTCCATAGTCATCCAAAAATATCCCGCTCTTAGTATCTTCTTGGCTAACATGAATCCATTCATATGCGGTCTGCAGGTTCCAGCATGTATTTCCTCGAGCAATCTGGATGCTTCCCTGGCATCGACACACCATAATAATCCCAAGTCTGGGGTCCTTCTATACAGAATTCCCTTGCTTTGAAAGAAATGGTTGGATAATCTCCAGAGTGTGCGCTTCTGAGTATGAGTAGGAGTCTCTAGGTATTCTCCTTTTTCCAGGTACCTTTTGATATCGTGGAACCACGGATTTCCAT
Source organism: Nicotiana attenuata (assembly GCF_001879085.1). Classification (NCBI taxonomy): domain Eukaryota; kingdom Viridiplantae; phylum Streptophyta; class Magnoliopsida; order Solanales; family Solanaceae; genus Nicotiana; species Nicotiana attenuata. The sequence goes on from NW_017675648.1 coordinate 59,474, forward strand.
TAATCTCTTCTTCAACATGTGCACAATAAGCCGACTGTTTATGAATTCCTATTGGGATAGGATCAATGAAATTCTTGTCTGGATGTTGCATCATGGAAGACAAAGTGGCTATCACATCTGCAAACTCGTTCTGAATTCTCAGAACATGTTTGAATTCTATCTTTGTGAATCTCTTGTTCAGCTCTTGTACACAGTGCAAATATGGCAATATTTTGGTGTTCTTTGTAGCCCATTCTCCCAGAACGCGGTGCACCAAAAGATTGGAATCTCCAATTACCAGCAGCTCCTGAACATTCATGTCAATGGCCAACTGGAGTCCCAAGATGCAAGCCTCATATTGTGCCATATTGTTGGTGCATGGAAACCTAAGTTTTGCGGATACCGGATAGTGTTGGCCGGTTTCTGATACAAAGACAGCTCGGATACCCACTCCTTTGAAGTTTGCAGCTCCGGCAAAGAACACCCTCCATCCATCATAGAGTCTGAAACTAAATGTCGACTTTTTGGACTCAAATACGTTTCTACTGCCAAAAAAGTTACTTTTCTACATATAACGCGGTATTATACCGCGCTATAGTTTAACAGTGTTTCTGCCATTAAAGTATAGCGCGGTATAATAACGCGCTATATATAGCGCGGTATAATACAACGTTATATATAGCGCGGTATTATAACGCGCTATACCTTTTAAATAAAGAGCCCTTCTTCTTCCCCACGACAGAAACAGACGAGCCCCATTTGAATTTTAAAAGAACAGCGGTCCCCCCCTCTTTTTCTCTAAAAAAATTCTGAGTGGACCCTACCCGTCACACAAAAAGATAAGATTGTAGGTCTCGCATCCGACCCAAGCCTTCTATTGTTGTGGTTTCCTCATTTCGGGCTGAAAATTTCAATTGTTCGACTTTTCTAAAAACATAAATCGAGGTATTCCGATTTAGTTTATGTCAAAACTCGTATAATAATGCATATTAGTTGTCTTGAATGTGTTTCCATGTTGTTTTGTGTTTTGTTTTCGATTAAATTATTATGTTATTTTATCTGGATTAAGATATTAGTGTTTTAAAAAAATAGATAAAAGTTGAGAAATAATTTTTCTTGTTAATAAAAATGTTCATATATTTCTTTTACTGTTTTATATGTAATTTCGTGAATGTTATGTTATTAAAATATGTTTGTTGTTTTTATTTAGTTTAGATTATTTATTTGCTTAAAGACTAGTGCCCTTATAACGTATTAAAATATAGAGCCTTTTAGCATAGTAAAATGTAGAGCCTTTTAGTGTAGAATATCTGTAGTTTAAGTATCTACTATATTGATAGATCAAACACAAACTCTGTCCAATTACAATTACAAAAATTAATTATTTTATTTATAAAACAAACACACATAATTATGAAAAATATTGAAATTGACACACATAAGAATTCAGGATAGCTTAGTGCTACTGGGCCTCAAATATCGAGCCTGGAACCCATAGATATATACGGTGTCAAATTAAAAATTAATTACTTAATTTATAAAACACACAAAATTCTAAAAATATTGAAATTGACACACATAAGAATTCAGGAAAGCTTGGTGCTACTGGGCCTCAAATATTGAGCCAAGAATCCATAGATATATACGCTGTCCAATTAAAAATTAATTATTTAATTTATAAAACAAACAAAATTATGAAAAGTATTGATAGATCAAACACAAACTCTGTCCAATTATAATTTATAAAAATTAATTTTTTAATTTATAAAACAAACACACAGAATTATGAAAATAAAATAAAATTGACAGACATAAGAATTCAGGAAAGCTTGGTGCTACTGGGCCTCAAATATCGAGCCTGGCCCATAGATATATATTGTGTCCAATTAAACATTAATTATTTAATTTATAAAACAAACACAAAAAATTATGAAAAAAATTTGAAATTTACACACTTAAGAATTCAGGATAGCTTGGTGCTACCGGGCTTCAAATATCGAGCCTGGAACCCATAGGTATATACTCTGTCCAATTAAATAATTAAATATTAATTATTTACAAAACAAAACAAACACACAAAATTATGAAAAAATTTGAAATTGACACATATAAGAATTCAGGAAAGCTTGGTGCTACTGGGCCTCAAATATCGAGCCTGGAACCCATAGATATATATTCTTCCAATTAAAAATTAATTATTTAATTTATAAAACAAACACACAAAATTATGGAAAAAATTGAAATTGACACATATAAGAATTCAGGAAAGCTTGGTGCTACTGGGCCTCAAATATCGAGCCTGGAACCCATAGATATATATTCTTCCAATTAAAAATTAATTATTTAATTTATAAAACAAACACACAAAATTATGGAAAAAATTGAAATTGACACACATAAGAATTCAGGAAAGCTTGGTGCTACTGGGCCTCAAATATCGAGCTTGGAGCCCTTAGATATATATTCTGTCCAATTAAAAATTAATTATTTAATTTATAAAACAAACACACAAAATTACGAAAAAAATTGAAATTGACACACATAAGAATTCAGGAAAGCTTGGTGCTACTGGACCTCAAATATCGAGCCTGGAACCCATAGATATATATTCTGTCCAATTAAAAATTAATTATTTAATTTATAAAACAAACACACAAAATTATGAAAAAAATTGAAATTCACACACAAAAGAATTCAGGATAGCTTGGTGCTACTGGACCTCAAATATCGAGCCTGGAACCCATAGATATATTGTAGACAATAAATTTGCGTCGAGAAAATAAGATCAAGACCGAAAATATCGCAACAATCGTAGTATTTGCATTTCAAATATTTGAGTGTTACAATCTCTATGAATCCTCTGATTCTTCTTTTCTAATATAAATAAATTCAAGGGCCTTTGAGCTTGATCTTGAATATGTATTTGTTGCCTCGAACGATGATCTTGTTCTTGAGCTTGAGCTTGATTGCTTGAACTTGACCTTGATTTGTTCTTCGTTTTTGAACTTAAACTCGATTTCTTCTTTGTTCTTGAACTTGAACTTGATTTCTTCTTCGTTCTTGAGCTTGAACTTGAACTTGATTGCTTGAAGCTTGAAACTTGTAGAGAAATTTGCGGTGTTTGATCCACGAGCTCTCTCTTGCTTCTTGTTATAATTTCTGGTGTCTTTTCTGAGTTATGAAGACCCCTATTTATAGTTGTGGAAGGGAAGAGTCATGATAAGAACAAACTTTCCGACCAATCAAATTGAAGTGTGACATGGCCGCATTTGATTGGCCAGAACATGTCACTTGCACACGTGGCGCGGTTTCATTGGCCTTTTAGTGTGA
>NW_017675649.1:0-4917 GCF_001879085.1 Nicotiana attenuata
CAGCAGATCAACAGATTATCAGTAGACACACAGCCCAGATTTAAGTGCAATTGAAACCCAATATTCAATTTCAAACCAATAGCCTTAACGTCACTCCAAGTCGACTCAAAAAATAGCAAACCAGCGTAGACCTCGACTTCCAACAATCAAACAGTATCAATTTCAGGAAGATCTATTCAATTAACCCACAGGATTTCAATAGAACAGTTGTTTGTATTTTTTTTTTTTTGTAATTTTCTGTGTTTGTTTCCTTTTTTTCGAATTTTTTCTAAGATGAAAGAAAGAGCTTCAAATCTGGAGTTTACTTTTGAATCCAAATTAGCTTTTAGGAAACTTAGAACTATTTTTGGGAAGGGAATTTTTCAGAGGCTCCCCAAAAAAAAAACTCCTCTGTTAGGGCCTTGGTGATGCCTTTTTATAGGCAAAATAAGGTGCAGCCTCAGATTTCAGTTTTTGCATATTAGTCCTCACTTATTTTCAGCTTAGTCCTTGAGTTATCAACTTGTTACACAAGTAAGCACACCATGTTTTCCTAAAATTCCAAGTTAGACCCATTCTAGAGGGTTCTAGAACTTCTTATTTCAGTTTTTAATAAATTCCAAGCCCCTGAACTACCCTAATTGCCCTTAGCTTACTCCTAGAATCACTAACCTACCCCCAACCCTGATTAAACCATGGTCAACTAACGAAAACATGAATTTTAGCTGAGAAAATGTAATCCCTATCCAAACACTTATTATTATATCAATTAACAAACAGTAATCAGCATAACACTATGCTAACAGCTAACACAAACCACCAATCACAATCAACGGTACTGAATTAGAGAAAAATTAGTAAGAAACAATTCAATGGGAACTTGAGACAATTATGATAACAAGGCAGAAAACAATTACTAAACTCATGAGTTAACCTAGACACTTATTCTAATAGAACAACGATTAGATTGGGATTGAACCAGACTAAAACAAAATCAGAGGCATGTAGAAATTAAAACAAACGTAATTAATAGCATGAACCCAACTAATAAGAAACAAGGCTAAAGAAAACAAGAATAACAAAACTGAGAAGGAAAACTCACTGACACGGCTCGACACATTTTAAAAATAAAATTCGACCAGTTTTGGTGATGTTTGACCCTTGCCACTGATGGATTCTTCGTGAGGAGGATGAGGAGACCATGGATTACCAATTTGGTAATTTTTAGGCAAATTAGGGTTTCGCCGAAAAACTTCGATTTAATATTCGAACGATTCTGGAGAGATTTGAGGAATATGGCTTGGGAATTCGGGATGAGAGGGTTAATGCAAGTCTATGGTGTTAATTGGGTGGCATTTGGGAATAGTGGCGTTTTGGCCGGAAAATTTCAAATCAATATTCGAGCATTTCTGGTTGGATTCGAAGGACAGAGTTTGGGGGGGTTGAAAGAGGAGAACAGGGCGGTCCTAGGGTGTTCATTTGGTTGGATTTGGATGACTTTGCGTCTTGGCCGGAGCTCTTTTTTTTTTATCCAATATTCGAGCAGTTCGACGGTGTTTTGAGTGAATCTAAAGCCAGATATGGAAAGAGGAGGGGAAGAGGATTCAAGGGTGTTAATTTGGAGGCGGTTGGAACTCTGCCGCCGCCGTAGGCAATTTCCGGCGGCGGACAGCGGCGGAGGGTGGTGGCCTGAGAATCTCTAAGGTTGGGGGTGAGAGACGGGAGACGGGGAGGGGGGGTAGGGGGGGTGCGTTTGGACAGTTATATATGAATTTTAAACCAGTTCCTGGCCGTAGGATCAAAGATCCTCGACGGCCAGGATCACATGACACTGAACGGTGTTGTTTTGTTTGGGAGAGGGTGGACCGGGTAGGAACATGGGTTTGGGCTGGTGTGGACAGGCATGGGGGTGGTTCTGATTTGGGCTTGGGAATCAATTGAAATTGGCCCAAAATCTGATCTCTCTTATTCTTTATTTTAATTTTCTTCTTTTAATTTCTTCTAGCTTAAAACTACAAATAAATCTAAATTAATTCCTAAAACTGATTTAACTAACTAAAAAACTAATTGAACCTTTATAATAATTAACATAAAACAAATTCAAAAGAAGCATTACTCAGAAATAAAGTCAAAAAAAATGCAAATTAAACTATGTTTGTGGATTTTCCATTTCATGAGACGATTGACTTTCAAATTAATCTAAAAAAAAATGTAAAATTAACTCCTAAATGCATATGCACATTTTTTGTATTTTTATTGATTAAACAAAAATCAAAATGCACAGACAAATGCAAATAATTAACACAGAAGGCCACGAAAAGTCAACAAACTTGCAAGTAATGAGAAGAAATCATTTTGTTTTGAATTTATGGGAATAATTCATATAGGGCAAAAATTACGTGCTCACACTTCCTTACAAGGCATCGTACAGCCAGTCTCTCTTCCTGCAAACCTGGACACTTTTGGTTTGGGTTTCAAGCCCACTGCTGCTGACATAAGGCGAGCTAGAAAAATGAAAAAGAAAGCATGGACCCTTCCAAAACCTATCCCCCGCCTTTCCCGTTCCTTTGTCAGGCCTGGTACTAAGAAGCGCCTAGTCACGGCAATGCCCAGTGGTGTGGTTGATCCCGACAAGGAGCTGATTGAGAGGTTTGAAAAGGTGTTTCATGAGGTGAATGTGTTGGAGGCCAGAGAAGGTCCAAGCAAGACAGATGTTCAGTTCGTGGGGCCCAAGCAAGGCTTAACAATTGGGAAGCAACTCCCCTTCCTATTCGGAGGGAGTCTTGCTAGTTAGTTTTGATTTCCTTTCAGTTTAATCTGGATTATTTCCAAGGTTGTAATTCGGATGCTATGTTCCGTCCGTTTGGATGAGTTAAACCTTGTTATCTTAAATATTAATAAAATGCAATTTCCCTCTTTTTCATTCCTGATAGTTTTTATTTTTGTGTTTCTTTTCTTCTTGTACAGTCCCTTTTATGCTGGTTTCAGTGATGTGTCATGCATGAGGAGTCTTCAGCCCAGTCTTAAATGCCAATCTAACTCAGACATAATAATACAAGAAGTTGAGTGTGATGACGAAATAGAATATGATGATAAGGAAGATTTTGAGGAAATCAGTAAAGAATTAAGCCACTTTGAAGAAAAACCCAAACCTAATTTGAATGACACAGAGGCAATCAATTTAGGGGATCAGGAGAATGTACGGGAAAAGAAAATAAGTGTCCATTTGGAACCTCAGCTCAGGGAAGAGATTATTAAATCACTTTTTGAGTATAAAGATGTTTTTGCATGGTCGTATGACGACATGCCAGGTTTGAGCACTGTTTTGGTGGTCCACAAATTGCCCACCGACCCAGTATGCCCTCCTGTTAAGCAGAAGCTAAGGAAATTTAAGACAGGCATTAGTGTGAAAATCAAAGAAGAGGTCACCAAGCAGTTTGAGGCAAAGGTCATCCGGGTCACGCGGTATCCCACCTGGTTAGCTAATGTTGTGCCTGTGCCAAAGAAGGATGAAAAGACCAGAGTGTGTGTAGATTACCGTGATCTCAATAAGGCGAGTCCAAAAGACAATTTCCCACTGCCAAACATCCATATATTGATTGACAATTGTGCCAAACATGAGATTGGTTCCTTCGTGGATTGTTATGCGGGCTATCACCAGATTTTGATGGATAAGGAGGATGCGGAAAAGACGGCATTCATCACGCCCTGGGGAACGTATTGTTATAGAGTCATGCCATTTGGGTTGAAGAACGCAGGGGCAACGTATATGAGGGCGATGACCACCATGTTCCATGACATGATACATCGAGAGATTGAGGTCTATGTAGACGACGTGATCATAAAGTCGAGAAAACAATGTGACCATGTCAAAGACTTGAGGAAATTCTTCCAGAGGCTCCGCAGGTACAACCTCAAACTTAATCCAGCCAAGTGTGTGTTTGGGGTTCCATCTGTGAAGTTATTGGGATTTGTGGTGAGTCGGCGCGGTATTGAATTAGACCCATCTAAGATCAAAGCCATTCAGGAGCTACCGCCGCCAAGGAACAAGAAAGAGGTGATGAGTTTGCTTGGCAGGTTGAATTACATCAGCAGGTTCATTGCCCAGCTTACAAAAACTTGCGAGCCCATCTTCAAACTGCTAAAGAAAGATGTTGCGGTCAGATGGACGGATGAATGTCAAGCAGCATTTGACAAGATTAAGGAGTATTTGGCTAGTCCACCTGTGTTGGTCCCGCCGGAGCCGGGAAGGCCCTTGATCCTTTATCTGACCGTGTTGGATAATTCTTTTGGTTGTGTACTGGGGCAGCATGACATCACAGGAAGGAAAGAGCAGGCGATTTACTACCTCAGCAAGAAGTTCACAACATATGAGGTGAAGTACACTCAACTTGAGAGGACGTGTTGTGCCTTAACCTGGGTAGCGCAGAAGTTGAAACATTACTTGTCAGCATATACCACCTATCTCATCTCTCGGTTGGACCCGTTGAAGTACATTTTTCAGAAGCCCATGCCCACAGGGAGGCTGGCGAAATGGCAAATCTTGCTTACAGAGTTCGATATTGTCTACGTGACCCGGACTGCAATGAAAGCACAAGCGTTGGCTGACCATTTGGCCGAGAATCCAGTTGATGATGAATATGAACCTTTGAAAACATACTTCCCTGACGAGGAGATAATGCATGTTGAAGAATTAGAACAAGTCGAGAAGCCCGGATGGAAACTGTTCTTTGATGGAGCTGCCAACGCCAAGGGTGTCGGGATAGGGAGTAGTACTGATTTCTGAGACGGGGCAACACTACCCTGTCACTGCTCAGCTTCGTTTCTATTGCACCAATAACATGGCTGAATACGAAGCATGTATCCTGGGATTGAGATTGGCTATAGACATGGGTGTCCAGGAAATCTTGGTCATGGGTGACTCGAATCTTCTTGTAC
>NW_017675649.1:5656-9046 GCF_001879085.1 Nicotiana attenuata
CGAGCCAGCGGCATCAAATGGGCACAGGTTCATTCTGGTAGCTATTGATTATTTCACTAAGTGGGTTGAAGCAAAAACCTTCAAATCTTTGACCAAGAAGGCGATGGTTGATTTCGTGCATTCGAATATCATATGTCGGTTTGGGATCCCGAAGGTAATCATCATAGACAATGGTGCCAATCTCAAAAGTCATTTGATGGCCGAGACATGCCAGCAGTTTAAGATCACGCACCGCAATTCCACACCATATCGTCCTATGGCAAATGGAGTAGTCGAAGCAGCTAACAAGAACATCAAGAAAATACTTCGGACAATGGTAGAGGGGTCGAGGCAATGGCATGAGAAGTTACCTTTTGCCCTGTTGGGCTATCACACTACTGTCCGCACTTCAGTAGGGGTGACTCCCTATTCACTGGTGTATGGAACTGAAGCAGTAATACCAGCAGAGGTTGAAATCCCGTCCCTTCGGATCATCGGCGAGGCGGAAATTGATGATGTTGAATGGGTTAAAGCCCGCTTGGAACAACTAAGTTTGATTGATGAGAAGAGATTGGCAGCAGTGTGTCACGGTCAGTTGTACCAATAGAGAATGGCAAGAGCATATAACAAGAAAGTGCGTCCGCAGAAGTTTGAAGTAGGACAGTTGTGTTGAGGCGTATCCTACCTCATTGGGCTGAGGCAAAAGGAAAGTTCGCCCCAAACTGGCAGAGGCCATTTGTTGTAACCAGAGTGTTCTCCAATGGCGCTTTATATTTGACAGATGTGGAAGGAAAATGTGTAGAAATGGCTATCAACTCTGACGCAGTCAAACGATACTATGTATGATTTCTTGGTTTAATTGTACTTTATTGTATTTGGCATATTTTTGAGATTGAAATGACGAAGGCATTTTGTTCTGCTATCCAAACACTTTATCCTTTGTTACCCCTCTTGAGCCTCATTTATTTTCTTTCGTACCCCTCTTTCGGAATCAATAACAACTCGGAACCTCGAGCAAGGCAAATCAGTGAAGAAATAAGAAACCACAGTCCAACGGAAAAAAAAAAGAAGGGAAAAAGAAAAGAAAAAGAAAAAGAAAAAAAGCAAAGGAAAAAGAAGAATAAAAAGAAGAGAAAAGCAAAAGAAAAGAAAAGAAAAGAAAAGAAAAAGAAAAGAAATGAAAAGAAAGAAAAGAAAAGTGGAAGAAAAGGAAAGATCGCAACAACGAATGTAGTTTTATGACCTGAACTACGTTTGACTTGATCCCGAAAGGGTACGTAGGCAGCCTCTCCTTGGGGTTCAGTCACACCAAAATAAAAATCCAAAAGTCCCCACAAAAGGAACTGGGGTAGCAGTTATGGTTGTGCAAGGAAGTGGATTCCGAAAGTTGTAGTTGTGAACCCATAATTGAATTGTTTTAGAGCCTTTTATACCCTTTCTTTCTAACCCTATCCAAAAGCCTGCATTACGGTCCAAAGAAAGACCTTTCGATCAATCTTCAGGAAATGCCAATACGAGCAAGTCGAAGTGCTTCACATCAGGGGCAACACTCCGGCGCAAGGGAAAAATAAAAATGAGAGAGTCTTATCGGTGAAAATCCTCACGGGCACCGTAAGGCGAAGTGAGTCGAGAGAAATCAAATGAGAGAGTCTTATTGGTGAAAACCCTCACGGGCATCGTAAGTCGAAGGCGAGTTTTTCAGGCAGATAAATGAGACAAGTCTGTGGTCAGAGATGCTCAGGACATTGCAAGACGAGCAAGGTTGGGTTTGGGTAAAAAACAGGTTGTGAAAGTCCGAAACAGCAAATGCGGCAATCGAAAGTTGATTGGTTAGACAGACTGGGCTGATTAATCCAAAATGCATGGCATGCTCAATGATACCAGCTGTTCCACTCAGATAAGTTTCATTCTCTCCATTCTTCATCACAAATCATCCGTTCCCGGATTCTCTTTATCTTTAACCCTTGAGGTCATTGCATATTTCATTCTTTCAAGGTTTATCTCTAGTATGTTTCAGTGTCAGTTCTGTTCGAAACAAAGGAGGGAATATCAAAGCTAACTACCAGCGTCCTAGTTGCACAGATAGGGCCAGAGTATATCAAAGATGGACAAAAGCAAAGGAAGTCATAAAGGACACTGGAAGTTTCATTGTTGGATTAGTTAGATAATTGTGGGGAAGAAGTGAAATACCAAAAGAGGGGTCGGAAACACAAAAACACAATATAGGATAGAACACTTGGGTCATCAAAGTCAAGGGGTTGAAATTCGGTCAGGAATTCAAGGGGATTCAAGGCAAGGCCAGGAAAGCGGGACGGAGTGAAGCCCGACAGCAGGGATGTACCTAGCAAGAATGCCAGCAACTAACCACATTTTTAAACTGACAAGATTTTTCTTTGATTGAAATAGGGGCAGAAAGTTTTCGTTGGTTTTGGAGAAACCCTCCTTAGGGAAAAAGCAAGGACCAAAACAGGTATGACTGGAAACTCTCAGGACCCTCCTGGAAAATGGGACTTAGTTCAAATTTCAAAACAATCATGAGTAGCATAATTTAGCATAAATAGGAATATAAGTTGGTTTCAAAGTTTGCATGTTTAAGATAGGATTCAATTAGGAGTTTTCAGGACCCTCCTGGATAATGGGATGTAGCTTTAAAGTTTGTTTAGATAACAAGATATAGTGGGAGTCGTACCTTCAGTAGATATAACTTAGGTTAAAACTATCTTTTAACTACAAGTTGTCAGGACCCACCTGGATAATGGGGAGTAGTTTAAGACCTTTTAGACAACAAATGTAGTAGGGGTAATACCTCTAGAGGATATAACTTAGGTTCATAATTATTAGAAGTTGTCAGGACCTCCCTGGATAATAGGACTTAGCTTTCAAATTCTTATAATAGTTGGTAGAATAATTCAGTTTAACACTTACCCATGTACCCAGCTACCAAACTGGGATAGAAAATTTTCTTTATTTTTATCTATTTTTGTTGCAGTCAGGAGCCCACCTGGAGAACAAGGGAATACTTTTCAAGTTTAGCAATCAGGAGCCCACTTGGAGAACAAGGAAATAATTTTCACGTTTCAGCAGTCAGGCGCCCACCTGGAGAACAAGGGAAGTGCAATTCAATTTTAGCTTTTAATTTTTTATAACATACTGTACCCAGCCACCAAACTGGGGCAGAAAATTTTCTTTGTTTGTTTTGCAGCAGTCAGGAGCTCACCTGGAGAACAAGGGAATACTTTTCAAGTTTCAGCAGTCAGGAGCCCACCTGAAAAACGAGGGAAGTGCAATTCAATTTTAGCTTTTAATTTTTAATATTTGATAACATGCTGTACCCAGTTACCAAACTGGGGCAGAAATTTTCTTTGTTGTTTATTTTGTTGCAGTCAGGAGCCCACCTGGAGAACAAGGGAA